>NW_026645794.1:0-206000 GCF_949987535.1 Balaenoptera acutorostrata | reverse complement strand
GATCCTTGACCGTGTCATCACAATGCTCCATGGCCCTTGTCATCACAATGCTCCAGAATTCTTGTCATCACAATGTTCCATGGCCGTGTCATCACAATGTTCCATGGCCCTTGTCACCACAATGCTCCAGAATTCCTGTCATCACAATGTTCCATACCGTGTCATGACAATGTTCCATGGCCCTTGTCATCACAATGCTCCAGAATTCTTGTCATCACAATGTTCCATGGCCGTGTCATCACAATGCTCCATTGCCCTTGTCCGCACAATGCTCCAGAATACTTGTCATCACAATGTTCCATGACCGTGTCATCACAATGCTCCATGGCCCTTGTCAACACAATGTTCCATGACACTTTTTGTCACAATACTCCATGACCACTGTCATCACAGAGTTCTCTGCCCATATCATCACAATGTTCCTTGTCACCTTTAATCACAATGCTCCATGCCCTTTCATCACAATGCTCCAGAAATCTTTTTCATCGCAATGTTCCTTGACTGTGTCATCACAAAGCTCCATGGCAGTCATCAGCACAATGCTCCAGAATACTTGTCATCACAATGTTCCATGACCGAGTCATCACAATGCTCCATGGCCCTTGTCATCACAATGCTCCGGAATTCTTCTCATCACATTGTTCCATGACCGTGTCATCACAATGCTCCATGGCCCTTTTCAGCACAATGCTCCAGAATTCTTGTCATCACAATGATCCTTGACCGTGTCATCACAATGCTCCATGGCCCTTGTCATCACAATGCTCCAGAATTCTTGTCATCACAATGTTCCATGACCGTGTCATCACAATGCTCGATGGCCCTTGTCAGCACAATGTTCCATGACACATTTTGTCACAATACTCCATGACCACAGTCATCACAGAGTTCTCTGCCCATATCATCACAATGTTCCTTGTCACCTTTAATCACAATGCTCCATGCCCTTTAATCACAATGCTCCAGAATTCTTCTCATCACAATGTTCCATGACCGTGTCATCACAATGCTCCATGGCCATTGTCATCACAATGCTCCAGAATTCTTGTCATCACAATATTCCATGGCTGTGTCATCACAATGCTCCATGGCCCTTGTCATCATAATGCTCCAGAATTCTTGTCATCACAATGTTCCATGACCGTATAATCACAATGCTCCATGGCCCTTGTCAGCACAATGCCCCAGAATTCTTCTCATCACAATGTTCCATGACCGTGTCATCACAATGCTCCATGGCCCTTTTCAGCACAATGCTCCAGAATTCTTGTCATCACAATGATCCTTGACCGTGTCATCACAATTCTCCATGGCCCTTGTCATCACAATGCTCCAGAATTCTTGTCATCACAATGTTCCATGACCGTGTCATCACAATGCTCGATGGCCCTTGTCAGCACAATGTTCCATGACACATTTTGTCACAATACTCCATGACCACAGTCATCACAGAGTTCTCTGCCCATATCATCACAATGTTCCTTGTCACCTTTAATCACAATGCTCCATACCTTTAATCACAATGCTCCAGAATTCTTCTCATCACAATGTTCCATGACCGTGTCATCACAATGCTCCATGGCCATTGTCATCACAATGCTCCAGAATTCTTGTCATCACAATATTCCATGGCTGTGTCATCACAATGCTCCATGGCCCTTGTCATCATAATGCTACAGAATTCTTGTCATCACAATGTTCCATGAACGTATAATCACAATGCTCCATGGCCCTTGTCAGCACAATGCCCCAGAATTCTTCTCATCACAATGTTCCATGACCGTGTCATCACAATGCTCCATGGCCCTTTTCCGCACAATGCTCCAGAATTCTTGTCATCACAATGTTCCATGACCGTGTCATCACAATGCTCCATGGCCCTTGTCATCACAATGCTCCAGAATTCTTGTCATCACAATGTTCCATGACCGTGTCATCACAATGCTCCATGGCCCTTGTCAGCACAATGCTCCAGAATTCTTGTCATCACAATGTTCCATACCGTGTCATCACAATGCTCCATGGCCATTGTCATCACAATGCTCCAGAATTCTTGTCATCACAATGTTCCATGACCGTGTCATCACAATGTTCCATGGCCCTTATCACCACAATGCTCCAGAATTCCTGTCATCACAATGTTCCATACCGTGTCATCACAATGTTCCATGGCCCTTGTCATCACAATGCTCCAGAATTCTTGTCATCACAATGTTCCATGACCGTATCATCACAATGCTCCATGGCCCTTGTCAGCACAATGCTCCAGAATTCTTCTCATCACAATGTTCCATGACCGTGTCATCACAATGCTCCATGGCCTTTTTCCGCACAATGCTCCAGAATTCTTGTCATCACAATGTTCCATGACCGTATCATCACAATGCTCCATGGCCCTTGTCAGCACAATGCTCCAGAATTCTTCTCATCACAATGTTCCATGACCGTGTCATCACAATGCTCCATGGCCCTTTTCCGCACAATGCTCCAGAATTCTTGTCATCACAATGTTCCATGACTGTGTCATCACAATGCTCCATGGCCCTTGTCATCACAATGCTCCAGAATACTTGTCATCACAATGTTCCATGACCGTGTCATCACAATGCTCCATGGCCCTTGTCAGCACAATGCTCCAGAATTCTTGTCATCACAATGTTCCATACCGTGTCATCACAATGTTCCATGGCCCTTGTCATCACAATGCTCCAGAATTCTTGTCATCACATTGTTCCATGACCGTATCATCACAATGCTCCATGGCCCTTGTCAGCACAATGCTCCAGAATTCTTCTCATCACAATGTTCCATGACTGTGTCATCACAATGCTCCATTGCCCTTGTCCGCACAATGCTCCAGAATACTTGTCATCACAATGTTCCATGACCGTGTCATCACAATGCTCCATGGCCCTTGTCAACACAATGTTCCATGACACTTTTTGTCACAATACTCCATGACCACTGTCATCACAGAGTTCTCTGCCCATATCATCACAATGTTCCTTGTCACCTTTAATCACAATTCTCCATGCCCTTTCATCACAATGCTCCAGAAATCTTTTTCATCGCAATGTTCCTTGACTGTGTCATCACAAAGCTCCATGGCCCTCATCAGCACAATGCTCCAGAATACTTGTCATCACAATGTTCCATGACCGAGTCATCACAATGCTCCATGGCCCTTGTCATCACAATGCTCCGGAATTCTTCTCATCACATTGTTCCATGACCGTGTCATCACAATGCTCCATGGCCCTTTTCAGCACAATGCTCCAGAATTCTTGTCATCACAATGATCCTTAACCGTGTCATCACAATGCTCCATGGCCCTTGTCATCACAATGCTCCAGAATTCTTGTCATCACAATGTTCCATGGCCGTGTCATCACAATGTTCCATGGCCCTTGTCACCACAATGCTCCAGAATTCCTGTCATCACAATGTTCCATACCGTGTCATCACAATGTTCCATGGCCCTTGTCATCACAATGCTCCAGAATTCTTGTCATCACAATGTTCCATGGCCGTGTCATCACAATGCTCCATGGCCCTTGTCATGACAATGCTCCAGAATTCTTCTCATTACAACGTTCCATGACCGTGTCATCACAATACTCCATGGCCTTTGTCATCACAATGCTCCAGAATTCTTGTCATCACAATGTTCCATGGCCGTGTCATCA
Organism: Balaenoptera acutorostrata; assembly: GCF_949987535.1. NCBI lineage: Eukaryota > Metazoa > Chordata > Mammalia > Artiodactyla > Balaenopteridae > Balaenoptera > Balaenoptera acutorostrata. The sequence goes on along the minus strand of NW_026645794.1, from coordinate 202,314 downwards.
CAATGCTCCATGGCCCTTGTCAGCACAATGCTCCAGAATTCTTCTCATCACAATGTTCCATGACCGTGTCATCACAATGCTCCATGGCCCTTTTCAGCACAATGCTCCAGAAATCCTGTCATCACAATATTCCATGACCGTGTCATCACAATGCTCCGTGGCCCTTGTCATCACAATGCTCCAGAATTCTTGTCATCAAAATGTTCCATGGCCGTGTCATCACAATGCTCCATGGCCCTTGTCAGCACAATGCTCCAGAATTCTTCTCATCACAATGTTCCATGACCGTGGCATCACAATGCTCCATGGCCCTTGTCAGCACAATGTTCCATGACAACTTTTGTCACAATATTCCATGACCACAGTCATCACAGAGTTCTCTGCCCATATCATCAAAATGTTCCTTGTCACCTTTAATCACAATGCTCCATGCCCTTTAATCACAATGCTCCAGAATTCTTCTCATCACAATGTTCCATGATCGTGTCATCACAATGCTCCATGGCCCTTGTCATCACAATGGTCCAGAATTCTTGTCATCACAATGTTCCATGACCGTGTCATCACAATGCTCCATGGCCCTTGTCAGCACAATGGTCCAGAATTCTTGTCATCACAATGTTCCATGACCGTGTCATCACAATGTTCCATGGCCCTTGTCAGCACAATGCCCCAGAATTCTTCTCATCACAATGTTCCATGACTGTGTGATCACAATGCTCCATGGCCCTTGTCATCACAATGCTCCGGAATTCTTCTCATCACATTGTTCCATAACCATGTCATCACAATGCTCCATGGCCCTTTTCAGCACAATGCTCCAGAATTCCTTTCATCACAATGTTTCATGACCGTGTCATCACAATGCTCCATGGCCCTTGTCATCACAATGCTCCCGAATTCTTGTCATCACAATGTTCCATACCGTGTCATCACAATGCTCCATGGCCCTTGTCATCACAATGCTCCAGAATTCTTGTCATCACAATGTTCTATGACCGTATCATCACAATGCTCCATGGCCCTTGTCAGCACAATGCTCCAGAATACTTCTCATCACAATGTTCCATGACCGTGTCATCACAATGCTCCATGGCCCTTTTCCGCAAAATGCTCCAGAATTCTTGTCATCACAATGTTCCATGACCGTGTCATCACAATGCTCCATGGCCCTTGTCATCACAATGCTCCAGAATTCTTGTCATCACAATGTTCCATGACCGTGTCATTACAATGCTCCATGGCCCTTGTCATCACAATGTTCCATGGCCGTGTCATCACAATGCTCCATGGACCTTGTCAGCACAATGCTCCAGAATTCTTCTCATCACAATGTTTCATGACCGTGTCATCACAATGCTCCATGGCCCTTGTCCGCACAATGCTCCAGAATTCTTGTCATCACAATGTTCCATGACAGTGTCATCACAATGCTCCATGGCCCTTGTCATCACAATGCTCCAGAATTCTTGTCATCACAATGTTCCATGACCGTGTCATCACAATGCTCCATGGCCCTTGTCATCACAATGTTCCATGGCCGTGTCATCACAATGCTCCATGGCCCTTGTCAGCACAATGCTCCAGAATCTTGTCATTACAATGTTCCATGACCGTGTCATCACAATGCTCCATGGCCCTTGTCAGCACAATGCTCCAGAATTCTTGTCATCACAATGTTCCATGACCGTGTCATCACAATGCTCCATGGCCCTTGTCAGCACAATGCTCCAGAATTCCTGTCATCACAATGTTCCATACCGTGTCATCACAATGCTCCATGGCCCTTGTCAGCACAATGCTCCAGAATTCTTGTCATCACAATGTTCCATACCGTGTCATCACAATGCTCCATGGCCATTGTCATCACAATGCTCCAGAATTCTTGTCATCACAATGTTCCATGGCCGTGTCATCACAATGTTCCATGGCCCTTGTCACCACAATGCTCCAGAATTCCTGTCATCACAATGTTCCATACCGTGTCATCACAATGTTCCATGGCCCTTGTCATCACAATTCTCCAGAATTCTTGTCATCACAATGTTCCATGACCGTATCATCACAATGCTCCATGGCCCTTGTCAGCACAATGCTCCAGAATTCTTCTCATCACAATGTTCCATGACCGTGTCATCACAATGCTCCATGGCCTTTTTCCGCACAATGCTCCAGAATTCTTGTCATCACAATGTTCCATGACCGTATCATCACAATGCTCCATGGCCCTTGTCAGCACAATGCTCCAGAATTCTTCTCATCACAATGTTCCATGACCGTGTCATCACAATGCTCCATGGCCCTTTTCCGCACAATGCTCCAGAATTCTTGTCATCACAATGTTCCATGACCGTGTCATCACAATGCTCCATGGCCCTTGTCAGCACAATGCTCCAGAATTCTTCTCATCACAATGTTCCATGACTGTGTCATCACAATGCTCCATGGCCCTTGTCCGCACAATGCTCCAGAATTCTTGTCATCACAATGTTCCATGACCGTGTCATCACAATGCTCCATGGCCCTTGTCATCACAATGCTCCAGAATTCTTCTCATCACAATGTTCCATGACCGTGTCATCACAATGCTCCATGGCCCTTATCATCACAATGCTCCAGAATTCTTGTCATCACAATGTTCCATACCGTGTCATCACAATGCTCCATGGCCATTGTCATCACAATGCTCCAGAATTCTTGTCATCACAATGTTCCATGGCCGTGTCATCACAATGCTCCATGGCCCTTGTCATGACAATGCTCCAGAATTCTTCTCATTACAACGTTCCATGACCGTGTCATCACAATACTCCATGGCCTTTGTCATCACAATGCTCCAGAATTCTTGTCATCACAATGTTCCATGACCGTGTCATCACAATGCTCCATGGCCCTTGTCATCACAATGCTCCAGAATTCTTGTCATCACAATTTTCCATGGCCGTGTCATCACAATGCTCCATGGCCCTTGTCAGCACAATGCTCCAGAATTCTTCTCATCACAATGTTCCATGACCGTGTCATCACAATGCTCCATGGCCCTTGTCATGACAATGCTCCAGAATTCTTGTCATCACAATGTTCCATGGCCGTGTCATCACAATGCTCCATGGCCCTTTTCAGCACAATGCTCCAGAAATCCTGTCATCACAATATTCCATGACCGTGTCATCACAATGCTCCGTGGCCCTTGTCATCACAATGCTCCAGAATTCTTGTCATCAAAATGTTCCATGGCCGTGTCATCACAATGCTCCATGGCCCTTGTCAGCACAATGCTCCAGAATTCTTCTCATCACAATGTTCCATGACCGTGTCATCACAATGCTCCATGGCCCTTGTCATGACAATGCTCCAGAATTCTTGTCATCACAATGTTCCATGACCGTGGCATCACAATGCTCCATGGCCCTTGTCAGCACAATGTTCCATGACAACTTTTGTCACAATATTCCATGACCACAGTCATCACAGAGTTTTCTGCCCATATCATCAAAATGTTCCTTGTCACCTTTAATCACAATGCTCCATGCCCTTTAATCACAATGCTCCAGAATTCTTCTCATCACAATGTTCCATGATCGTGTCATCACAATGCTCCATGGCCCTTGTCATCACAATGGTCCAGAATTCTTGTCATCACACTGTTCCATGACCGTGTCATCACAATGCTCCATGGCCCTTGTCAGCACAATGGTCCAGAATTCTTGTCATCACAATGTTCCATGACCGTGTCATCACAATGTTCCATGGCCCTTGTCAGCACAATGCTCCAGAATTCTTCTCATCACAATGTTCCATGACTGTGTGATCACAATGCTCCATGGCCCTTGTCATCACAATGCTCCGGAATTCTTCTCATCACATTGTTCCATAACCATGTCATCACAATGCTCCATGGCCCTTTTCAGCACAATGCTCCAGAATTCCTTTCATCACAATGTTTCATGACCGTGTCATCACAATGCTCCATGGCCCTTGTCATCACAATGCTCCCGAATTCTTGTCATCACAATGTTCCATACCGTGTCATCACAATGCTCCATGGCCCTTGTCATCACAATGCTCCAGAATTCTTGTCATCACAATGTTCTATGACCGTATCATCACAATGCTCCATGGCACTTGTCAGCACAATGCTCCAGAATACTTCTCATCACAATGTTCCATGACCGTGTCATCACAATGCTCCATGGCCCTTTTCCGCAAAATGCTCCAGAATTCTTGTCATCACAATGTTCCATGACCGTGTCATCACAATGCTCCATGGCCCTGGTCATCACAATGCTCCAGAATTCTTGTCATCACAATGTTCCATGACCGTGTCATTACAATGCTCCATGGCCCTTGTCATCACAATGTTCCATGGCCGTGTCATCACAATGCTCCATGGACCTTGTCAACACAATGCTCCAGAATTCTTCTCATCACAATGTTCCATGACCGTGTCATCACAATGCTCCATGGCCCTTGTCCGCACAATGCTCCAGAATTCTTGTCATCACAATGTTCCATGACAGTGTCATCACAATGCTCCATGGCCCTTGTCATCACAATGCTCCAGAATTCTTGTCATCACAATGTTCCATGACCGTGTCATCACAATGCTCCATGGCCCTTGTCATCACAATGTTCCATGGCCGTGTCATCACAATGCTCCATGGCCCTTGTCAGCACAATGCTCCAGAATCTTGTCATTACAATGTTCCATGACCGTGTCATCACAATGCTCCATGGCCCTTGTCAGCACAATGCTCCAGAATTCTTGTCATCACAATGTTCCATGACCGTGTCATCACAATGCTCCATGGCCCTTGTCAGCACAATGCTCCAGAATTCCTGTCATCACAATGTTCCATACCGTGTCATCACAATGCTCCATGGCCCTTGTCAGCACAATGCTCCAGAATTCTTGTCATCACAATGTTCCATACCGTGTCATCACAATGCTCCATGGCCATTGTCATCACAATGCTCCAGAATTCTTGTCATCACAATGTTCCATGGCCGTGTCATCACAATGTTCCATGGCCCTTGTCACCACAATGCTCCAGAATTCCTGTCATCACAATGTTCCATACCGTGTCATCACAATGTTCCATGGCCCTTGTCATCACAATGCTCCAGAATTCTTGTCATCACAATGTTCCATGACCGTATCATCACAATGCTCCATGGCCCTTGTCAGCACAATGCTCCAGAATTCTTCCCATCACAATGTTCCATGACCGTGTCATCACAATGCTCCATGGCCCTTGTCATCACAATGCTCCAGAATTCTTGTCATCACAATGTTCCATGACCGTGTCATCACAATGCTCCATGGCCCTTGTCAGCACAATGCTCCAGAATTCTTGTCATCACAATGTTCCATACCGTGTCATCACAATGTTCCAGGGCCCTTGTCATCACAATGCTCCAGAATTCTTGTCATCACATTGTTCCATGACCGTATCATCACAATGCTCCATGGCCCTTGTCAGCACAATGCTCCAGAATTCTTCTCATCACAATGTTCCATGACCGTGTCATCACAATGCTCCATGGCCCTTGTCATCACAATGCTCCAGAATTCTTGTCATCACAATGTTCCATGACCGTGTCATCACAATGCTCCATGGCCCTTGTCATCACAATGCTCCAGAATTCTTGTCATCACAATGTTCCATACCGTGTCATCACAATGCTCCATGGCCATTGTCATCACAATGCTCCAGAATTCTTGTCATCACAATGTTCCATGGCCGTGTCATCACAATGCTCCATGGCCCTTGTCATGACAATGCTCCAGAATTCTTCTGATTACAACGTTCCATGACCGTGTCATCACAATACTCCATGGCCTTTGTCATCACAATGCTCCAGAATTCTTGTCATCACAATGTTCCATGACCGTGTCATCACAATGCTCCATGGCCCTTGTCATCACAATGCTCCAGAATTCTTCTCATCACAATGTTCCATGACCGTGTCATCACAATGCTCCATGGCCCTTGTCAGCACAATGGTCCAGTATTCTTGTCATCACAATGTTCCATGACCGTGTCATCACAATGTTCCATGGCCCTTGTCAGCACAATGCTCCAGAATTCTTCTCATCACAATGTTCCATGACTGTGTGATCACAATGCTCCATGGCCCTTGTCATCACAATGCTCCGGAATTCTTCTCATCACATTGTTCCATAACCATGTCATCACAATGCTCCATGGCCCTTTTCAGCACAATGCTCCAGAATTCCTTTCATCACAATGTTTCATGACCGTGTCATCACAATGCTCCATGGCCCTTGTCATCACAATGCTCCCGAATTCTTGTCATCACAATGTTCCATACCGTGTCATCACAATGCTCCATGGCCCTTGTCATCACAATGCTCCAGAATTCTTGTCATCACAATGTTCTATGACCGTATCATCACAATGCTCCATGGCACTTGTCAGCACAATGCTCCAGAATACTTCTCATCACAATGTTCCATGACCGTGTCATCACAATGCTCCATGGCCGTTTTCCGCAAAATGCTCCAGAATTCTTGTCATCACAATGTTCCATGACCGTGTCATCACAATGCTCCATGGCCCTTGTCATCACAATGCTCCAGAATTCTTGTCATCACAATGTTCCATGACCGTGTCATTACAATGCTCCATGGCCCTTGTCATCACAATGTTCCATGGCCGTGTCATCACAATGCTCCATGGACCTTGTCAGCACAATGCTCCAGAATTCTTCTCATCACAATGTTCCATGACCGTGTCATCACAATGCTCCATGGCCCTTGTCCGCACAATGCTCCAGAATTCTTGTCATCACAATGTTCCATGACAGTGTCATCACAATGCTCCATGGCCCTTGTCATCACAATGCTCCAGAATTCTTGTCATCACAATGTTCCATGACCGTGTCATCACAATGCTCCATGGCCCTTGTCATCACAATGTTCCATGGCCGTGTCATCACAATGCTCCATGGCCCTTGTCAGCACAATGCTCCAGAATCTTGTCATTACAATGTTCCATGACCGTGTCATCACAATGCTCCATGGCCCTTGTCAGCACAATGCTCCAGAATTCTTGTCATCACAATGATCCATGACCGTGTCATCACAATGCTCCATGGCCCTTGTCAGCACAATGCTCCAGAATTCCTGTCATCACAATGTTCCATACCGTGTCATCACAATGCTCCATGGCCCTTGTCAGCACAATGCTCCAGAATTCTTGTCATCACAATGTTCCATACCGTGTCATCACAATGCTCCATGGCCATTGTCATCACAATGCTCCAGAATTCTTGTCATCACAATGTTCCATGGCCGTGTCATCACAATGTTCCATGGCCCTTGTCACCACAATGCTCCAGAATTCCTGTCATCACAATGTTCCATACCGTGTCATCACAATGTTCCATGGCCCTTGTCATCACAATGCTCCAGAATTCTTGTCATCACAATGTTCCATGACCGTATCATCACAATGCTCCATGGCCCTTGTCAGCACAATGCTCCAGAATTCTTCTCATCACAATGTTCCATGACCGTGCCATCACAATGCTCCATGGCCTTTTTCCGCACAATGCTCCAGAATTCTTGTCATCACAATGTTCCATGACCGTATCATCACAATGCTCCATGGCCCTTGTCAGCACAATGCTCCAGAATTCTTCTCATCACAATGTTCCATGACCGTGTCATCACAATGCTCCATGGCCCTTGTCATCACAATGCTCCAGAATTCTTGTCATCACAATGTTCCATGACCGTGCCATCACAATGCTCCATGGCCTTTTTCCGCACAATGCTCCAGAATTCTTGTCATCACAATGTTCCATGACCGTATCATCACAATGCTCCATGGCCCTTGTCAGCACAATGCTCCAGAATTCTTCTCATCACAATGTTCCATGACCGTGTCATCACAATGCTCCATGGCCCTTGTCAGCACAATGCTCCAGAATTCTTGTCATCACAATGTTCCATACCGTGTCATCACAATGTTCCAGGGCCCTTGTCATCACAATGCTCCAGAATTCTTGTCATCACATTGTTCCATGACCGTATCATCACAATGCTCCATGGCCCTTGTCAGCACAATGCTCCAGAATTCTTCTCATCACAATGTTCCATGACTGTGTCATCACAATGCTCCATGGCCCTTGTCCGCACAATGCTCCAGAATTCTTGTCATCACAATGTTCCATGACCGTGTCATCACAATGCTCCATGGCCCTTGTCATCACAATGCTCCAGAATTCTTGTCATCACAATGTTCCATGACCGTGTCATCACAATGCTCCATGGCCCTTGTCATCACAATGCTCCAGAATTCTTGTCATCACAATGTTCCATACCGTGTCATCACAATGCTCCATGGCCATTGTCATCACAATGCTCCAGAATTCTTGTCATCACAATGTTCCATGGCCGTGTCATCACAATGCTCCATGGCCCTTGTCATGACAATGCTCCAGAATTCTTCTGATTACAACGTTCCATGACCGTGTCATCACAATACTCCATGGCCTTTGTCATCACAATGCTCCAGAATTCTTGTCATCACAATGTTCCATGACCGTGTCATCACAATGCTCCATGGCCCTTGTCATCACAATGCTCCAGAATTCTTGTCATCACAATGTTCCATGGCCGTGTCATCACAATGCTCCATGGCCCTTGTCAGCACAATGCTCCAGAATTCTTCTCATCACAATGTTCCATGACCGTGTCATCACAATGCTCCATGGCCCTTTTCAGCACAATGCTCCAGAAATCCTGTCATCACAATATTCCATGACCGTGTCATCACAATGCTCCGTGGCCCTTGTCATCACAATGCTCCAGAATTCTTGTCATCAAAATGTTCCATGGCCGTGTCATCACAATGCTCCATGGCCCTTGTCAGCACAATGCTCCAGAATTCTTCTCATCACAATGTTCCATGACCGTGTCATCACAATGCTCCATGGCCCTTGTCATGACAATGCTCCAGAATTCTTGTCATCACAATGTTCCATGACCGTGGCATCACAATGCTCCATGGCCCTTGTCAGCACAATGTTCCATGACAACTTTTGTCACAATATTCCATGACCACAGTCATCACAGAGTTCTCTGCCCATATCATCAAAATGTTCCTTGTCACCTTTAATCACAATGCTCCATGCCCTTTAATCACAATGCTCCAGAATTCTTCTCATCACAATGTTCCATGATCGTGTCATCACAATGCTCCATGGCCCTTGTCATCACAATGGTCCAGAATTCTTGTCATCACAATGTTCCATGACCGTGTCATCACAATGCTCCATGGCCCTTGTCAGCACAATGGTCCAGAATTCTTGTCATCACAATGTTCCATGACCGTGTCATCACAATGTTCCATGGCCCTTGTCAGCACAATGCTCCAGAATTTTTCTCATCACAATGTTCCATGACTGTGTGATCACAATGCTCCATGGCCCTTGTCATCACAATGCTCCGGAATTCTTCTCATCACATTGTTCCATAACCATGTCATCACAATGCTCCATGGCCCTTTTCAGCACAATGCTCCAGAATTCCTTTCATCACAATGTTTCATGACCGTGTCATCACAATGCTCCATGGCCCTTGTCATCACAATGCTCCCGAATTCTTGTCATCACAATGTTCCATACCGTGTCATCACAATGCTCCATGGCCCTTGTCATCACAATGCTCCAGAATTCTTGTCATCACAATGTTCTATGACCGTATCATCACAATGCTCCATGGCCCTTGTCAGCACAATGCTCCAGAATACTTCTCATCACAATGTTCCATGACCGTGTCATCACAACGCTCCATGGCCCTTTTCCGCAAAATGCTCCAGAATTCTTGTCATCACAATGTTCCATGACCGTGTCATCACAATGCTCCATGGCCCTTGTCATCACAATGCTCCAGAATTCTTGTCATCACAATGTTCCATGACCGTGTCATTACAATGCTCCATGGCCCTTGTCATCACAATGTTCCATGGCCGTGTCATCACAATGCTCCATGGACCTTGTCAGCACAATGCTCCAGAATTCTTCTCATCACAATGTTCCATGACCGTGTCATCACAATGCTCCAGAATTCTTGTCATCACAATGTTCCATGACAGTGTCATCACAATGCTCCATGGCCCTTGTCATCACAATGCTCCAGAATTCTTGTCATCACAATGTTCCATGACCGTGTCATCACAATGCTCCATGGCCCTTGTCATCACAATGTTCCATGGCCGTGTCATCACAATGCTCCATGGCCCTTGTCAGCACAATGCTCCAGAATCTTGTCATTACAATGTTCCATGACCGTGTCATCACAATGCTCCATGGCCCTTGTCAGCACAATGCTCCAGAATTCTTGTCATCACAATGTTCCATGACCGTGTCATCACAATGCTCCATGGCCCTTGTCAGCACAATGCTCCAGAATTCCTGTCATCACAATGTTCCATACCGTGTCATCACAATGCTCCATGGCCCTTGTCATCACAATGCTCCAGAATTCTTGTCATCACAATGTTCCATGACCGTATCATCACAATGCTCCATGGCCCTTGTCAGCACAATGCTCCAGAATTCTTCTCATCATAATGTTCCATGACCGTATCATCACAATGCTCCATGGCCCTTGTCAGCACAATGCTCCAGAATTCTTCTCATCACAATGTTCCATGACCGTGTCATCAGAATGCTCCATGGCCCTTGTCAGCACAATGCTCCAGAATTCTTCTCATCACAATGTTCCATGACTGTGTCATCACAATTCTCCATGGCCCTTGTCCGCACAATGCTCCAGAATTCTTGTCATCACAATGTTCCATGACCGTGTCATCAAAATGCTCCATGGCCCTTGTCATCACAATGCTCCAGAATTCTTGTCATCACAATGTTCCATGACCGTGTCATCACAATGCTCCATGGTCCTTGTCATCAAAATGCTCCAGAATTCTTGTCATCACAATGTTCCATACCGTGTCATCACAATGCTCCATGGCCATTGTCATCACAATGCTCCAGAATTCTTGTCATCACAATGTTCCTTGACCGTGTCATCACAATGCTCCATGGCCCTTGTCATCACAATGCTCCAGAATTCTTGTCATCACAATGTTCCATGGCCGTGTCATCACAATGTTCCATGGCCCTTGTCACCACAATGCTCCAGAATTCCTGTCATCACAATGTTCCATACCGTGTCATCACAATGTTCCATGGCCCTTGTCATCACAATGCTCCAGAATTCTTGTCATCACAATGTTCCATGACCGTATCATCACAATGCTCCATGGCCCTTGTCAGCACAATGCTCCAGAATTCTTCTCATCACAATGTTCCATGACCGTGTCATCACAATGCTCCATGGCCTTTTTCCGCACAATGCTCCAGAATTCTTGTCATCACAATGTTCCATGACCGTATCATCACAATGCTCCATGGCCCTTGTCAGCACAATGCTCCAGAATTCTTCTCATCACAATGTTCCATGACCGTGTCATCACAATGCTCCATGGCACTTTTCCGCACAATGCTCCAGAATTCTTGTCATCACAATGTTCCATGACCGTGTCATCACAAGGCTCCATGGCCCTTGTCATCACAATGCTCCAGAATACTTGTCATCACAATGTTCCATGACCGTGTCATCACAATGCTCCATGGCCCTTGTCAGCACAATGCTACAGAATTCTTGTCATCACAATGTTCCATACCGTGTCATCACAATGTTCCATGGCCCTTGTCATCACAATGCTCCAGAATTCTTGTCATCACATTGTTCCATGACCGTATCATCACAATGCTCCATGGCCCTTGTCAGCACAATGCTCCAGAATTCTTCTCATCACAATGTTCCATGACTGTGTCATCACAATGCTCCATGGCCCTTGTCCGCACAATGCTCCAGAATACTTGTCATCACAATGTTCCATGACCGTGTCATCACAATGCTCCATGGCCCTTGTCAACACAATGTTCCATGACACTTTTTGTCACAATACTCCATGACCACTGTCATCACAGAGTTCTCTGCCCATATCATCACAATGTTCCTTGTCACCTTTAATCACAATTCTCCATGCCCTTTCATCACAATGCTCCAGAAATCTTTTTCATCGCAATGTTCCTTGACTGTGTCATCACAAAGCTCCATGTCCCTCATCAGCACAATGCTCCAGAATACTTGTCATCACAATGTTCCATGACCGAGTCATCACAATGCTCCATGGCCCTTGTCATCACAATGCTCCGGAATTCTTCTCATCACATTGTTCCATGACCGTGTCATCACAATGCTCCATGGCCCTTTTCAGCACAATGCTCCAGAATTCTTGTCATCACAATGATCCTTGACCGTGTCATCACAATGCTCCATGGCCCTTGTCATCACAATGCTCCAGAATTCTTGTCATCACAATGTTCCATGACCGTGTCATCACAATGCTCGATGGCCCTTGTCAGCACAATGTTCCATGACACATTTTGTCACAATACTCCATGACCACAGTCATCACAGAGTTCTCTGCCCATATCATCACAATGTTCCTTGTCACCTTTAATCACAATGCTCCATGCCCTTTAATCACAATGCTCCAGAATTCTTCTCATCACAATGTTCCATGACCGTGTCATCACAATGCTCCATGGCCATTGTCATCACAATGCTCCAGAATTTTTCTCATCACAATGTTCCATGACTGTGTGATCACAATGCTCCATGGCCCTTGTCATCACAATGCTCCGGAATTCTTCTCATCACATTGTTCCATAACCATGTCATCACAATGCTCCATGGCCCTTTTCAGCACAATGCTCCAGAATTCCTTTCATCACAATGTTTCATGACCGTGTCATCACAATGCTCCATGGCCCTTGTCATCACAATGCTCCCGAATTCTTGTCATCACAATGTTCCATACCGTGTCATCACAATGCTCCATGGCCCTTGTCATCACAATGCTCCAGAATTCTTGTCATCACAATGTTCTATGACCGTATCATCACAATGCTCCATGGCCCTTGTCAGCACAATGCTCCAGAATACTTCTCATCACAATGTTCCATGACCGTGTCATCACAACGCTCCATGGCCCTTTTCCGCAAAATGCTCCAGAATTCTTGTCATCACAATGTTCCATGACCGTGTCATCACAATGCTCCATGGCCCTTGTCATCACAATGCTCCAGAATTCTTGTCATCACAATGTTCCATGACCGTGTCATTACAATGCTCCATGGCCCTTGTCATCACAATGTTCCATGGCCGTGTCATCACAATGCTCCATGGACCTTGTCAGCACAATGCTCCAGAATTCTTCTCATCACAATGTTCCATGACCGTGTCATCACAATGCTCCAGAATTCTTGTCATCACAATGTTCCATGACAGTGTCATCACAATGCTCCATGGCCCTTGTCATCACAATGCTCCAGAATTCTTGTCATCACAATGTTCCATGACCGTGTCATCACAATGCTCCATGGCCCTTGTCATCACAATGTTCCATGGCCGTGTCATCACAATGCTCCATGGCCCTTGTCAGCACAATGCTCCAGAATCTTGTCATTACAATGTTCCATGACCGTGTCATCACAATGCTCCATGGCCCTTGTCAGCACAATGCTCCAGAATTCTTGTCATCACAATGTTCCATGACCGTGTCATCACAATGCTCCATGGCCCTTGTCAGCACAATGCTCCAGAATTCCTGTCATCACAATGTTCCATACCGTGTCATCACAATGCTCCATGGCCCTTGTCATCACAATGCTCCAGAATTCTTGTCATCACAATGTTCCATGACCGTATCATCACAATGCTCCATGGCCCTTGTCAGCACAATGCTCCAGAATTCTTCTCATCATAATGTTCCATGACCGTATCATCACAATGCTCCATGGCCCTTGTCAGCACAATGCTCCAGAATTCTTCTCATCACAATGTTCCATGACCGTGTCATCAGAATGCTCCATGGCCCTTGTCAGCACAATGCTCCAGAATTCTTCTCATCACAATGTTCCATGACTGTGTCATCACAATTCTCCATGGCCCTTGTCCGCACAATGCTCCAGAATTCTTGTCATCACAATGTTCCATGACCGTGTCATCAAAATGCTCCATGGCCCTTGTCATCACAATGCTCCAGAATTCTTGTCATCACAATGTTCCATGACCGTGTCATCACAATGCTCCATGGTCCTTGTCATCAAAATGCTCCAGAATTCTTGTCATCACAATGTTCCATACCGTGTCATCACAATGCTCCATGGCCATTGTCATCACAATGCTCCAGAATTCTTTTCATCACAATGTTCCATGGCCGTGTCATCACAATGCTCCATGGCCCTTGTCATGACCATGCTCCAGAATTCTTCTCATTACAATGTTCCATGACCGTGTCATCACAATACTCCATGGCCTTTGTCATCACAATGCTCCAGAATTCTTGTCATCACAATGTTCCTTGACCGTGTCATCACAATGCTCCATGGCCCTTGTCATCACAATGCTCCAGAATTCTTGTCATCACAATGTTCCATGGCCGTGTCATCACAATGTTCCGTGGCCCTTGTCACCACAATGCTCCAGAATTCCTGTCATCACAATGTTCCATACCGTGTCATCACAATGTTCCATGGCCCTTGTCATCACAATGCTCCAGAATTCTTGTCATCACAATGTTCCATGACCGTATCATCACAATGCTCCATGGCCCTTGTCAGCACAATGCTCCAGAATTCTTCTCATCACAATGTTCCATGACCGTGTCATCACAATGCTCCATGGCCTTTTTCCGCACAATGCTCCAGAATTCTTGTCATCACAATGTTCCATGACCGTATCATCACAATGCTCCATGGCCCTTGTCAGCACAATGCTCCAGAATTCTTCTCATCACAATGTTCCATGACCGTGTCATCACAATGCTCCATGGCACTTTTCCGCACAATGCTCCAGAATTCTTGTCATCACAATGTTCCATGACCGTGTCATCACAAGGCTCCATGGCCCTTGTCATCACAATGCTCCAGAATACTTGTCATCACAATGTTCCATGACCGTGTCATCACAATGCTCCATGGCCCTTGTCAGCACAATGCTACAGAATTCTTGTCATCACAATGTTCCATACCGTGTCATCACAATGTTCCATGGCCCTTGTCATCACAATGCTCCAGAATTCTTGTCATCACATTGTTCCATGACCGTATCATCACAATGCTCCATGGCCCTTGTCAGCACAATGCTCCAGAATTCTTCTCATCACAATGTTCCATGACTGTGTCATCACAATGCTCCATGGCCCTTGTCCGCACAATGCTCCAGAATACTTGTCATCACAATGTTCCATGACCGTGTCATCACAATGCTCCATGGCCCTTGTCAACACAATGTTCCATGACACTTTTTGTCACAATACTCCATGACCACTGTCATCACAGAGTTCTCTGCCCATATCATCACAATGTTCCTTGTCACCTTTAATCACAATTCTCCATGCCCTTTCATCACAATGCTCCAGAAATCTTTTTCATCGCAATGTTCCTTGACTGTGTCATCACAAAGCTCCATGTCCCTCATCAGCACAATGCTCCAGAATACTTGTCATCACAATGTTCCATGACCGAGTCATCACAATGCTCCATGGCCCTTGTCATCACAATGCTCCGGAATTCTTCTCATCACATTGTTCCATGACCGTGTCATCACAATGCTCCATGGCCCTTTTCAGCACAATGCTCCAGAATTCTTGTCATCACAATGATCCTTGACCGTGTCATCACAATGCTCCATGGCCCTTGTCATCACAATGCTCCAGAATTCTTGTCATCACAATGTTCCATGACCGTGTCATCACAATGCTCGATGGCCCTTGTCAGCACAATGTTCCATGACACATTTTGTCACAATACTCCATGACCACAGTCATCACAGAGTTCTCTGCCCATATCATCACAATGTTCCTTGTCACCTTTAATCACAATGCTCCATGCCCTTTAATCACAATGCTCCAGAATTCTTCTCATCACAATGTTCCATGACCGTGTCATCACAATGCTCCATGGCCATTGTCATCACAATGCTCCAGAATTCTTGTCATCACAATATTCCATGGCTGTGTCATCACAATGCTCCATGGCCCTTGTCATCATAATGCTCCAGAATTCTTGTCATCACAATGTTCCATGACCATATAATCACAATGCTCCATGGCCCTTGTCAGCACAATGCCCCAGAATTCTTCTCATCACAGTGTTCCATGACCGTGTCATCACAATGCTCCATGGCCCTTTTCCGCACAATGCTCCAGAATTCTTGTCATCACAATGTTCCATGACCGTGTCATAACAATGCTCCATGGCCCTTGTCATCACAATGCTCCAGAATTCTTGTCATCACAATGTTCCATGACCGTGTCATCACAATGCTCCATGGCCCTTGTCAGCACAATGCTCCAGAATTCTTGTCATCACAATGTTCCATACCGTGTCATCACAATGCTCCATGGCCATTGTCATCACAATGCTCCAGAATTCTTCTCATCACAATGTTCCATGACCGTATCATCACAATGCTCCATGGCCCTTGTCAGCACAATGCTCCAGAATTCTTCTCATCACAATGTTCCATGACCGTGTCATCACAATGCTCCATGGCCTTTTTCCGCACAATGCTCCAGAATTCTTGTCATCACAATGTTCCATGACCGTATCATCACAATGCTCCATGGCCCTTGTCAGCACAATGCTCCAGAATTCTTCTCATCACAATGTTCCATGACCGTGTCATCACAATTCTCCATGGCCCTTTTCCGCACAATGCTCCAGAATTCTTGTCATCACAATGTTCCATGACCGTGTCATCACAATGCTCCATGGCCCTTGTCATCACAATGCTCCAGAATTCTTGTCATCACAATGTTCCATGACCGTGTCATCACAATGCTCCATGGCCCTTGTCAGCACAATGCTCCAGAATTCTTGTCATCACAATGTTCGATACCGTGTCATCACAATGTTCCATGGCCCTTGTCATCACAATGCTCCAGAATTCTTGTCATCACATTGTTCCATGACCGTATCATCACAATGCTCCATGGCCCTTGTCAGCACAATGCTCCAGAATTCTTCTCATCACAATGTTCCATGACTGTGTCATCACAATGCTCCATGGCCCTTGTCCGCACAATGCTCCAGAATTCTTGTCATCACAATGTTCCATGACCGTGTCATCACAATGCTCCATGGCCCTTGTCATCACAATGCTCCAGAATTCTTGTCATCACAATGTTCCATGACCGTGTCATCACAATGCTCCATGGCCCTTGTCAGCACAATGCTCCAGAATTCTTGTCATCACAATGTTCCATACCGTGTCATCACAATGTTCCATGGCCCTTGTCATCACAATGCTCCAGAATTCTTGTCATCACATTGTTCCATGACCGTATCATCACAATGCTCCATGGCCCTTGTCAGCACAATGCTCCAGAATTCTTCTCATCACAATGTTCCATGACTGTGTCATCACAATGCTCCATGGCCCTTGTCCGCACAATGCTCCAGAATACTTGTCATCACAATGTTCCATGACCGTGTCATCACAATGCTCCATGGCCCTTGTCAACACAATGTTCCATGACACTTTTTGTCACAATACTCCATGACCACTGTCATCACAGAGTTCTCTGCCCATATCATCACAATGTTCCTTGTCACCTTTAATCACAATTCTCCATGCCCTTTCATCACAATGCTCCAGAAATCTTTTTCATCGCAATGTTCCTTGACTGTGTCATCACAAAGCTCCATGTCCCTCATCAGCACAATGCTCCAGAATACTTGTCATCACAATGTTCCATGACCGAGTCATCACAATGCTCCATGGCCCTTGTCATCACAATGCTCCGGAATTCTTCTCATCACATTGTTCCATGACCGTGTCATCACAATGCTCCATGGCCCTTTTCAGCACAATGCTCCAGAATTCTTGTCATCACAATGATCCTTGACCGTGTCATCACAATGCTCCATGGCCCTTGTCATCACAATGCTCCAGAATTCTTGTCATCACAATGTTCCATGACCGTGTCATCACAATGCTCGATGGCCCTTGTCAGCACAATGTTCCATGACACATTTTGTCACAATACTCCATGACCACAGTCATCACAGAGTTCTCTGCCCATATCATCACAATGTTCCTTGTCACCTTTAATCACAATGCTCCATGCCCTTTAATCACAATGCTCCAGAATTCTTCTCATCACAATGTTCCATGACCGTGTCATCACAATGCTCCATGGCCATTGTCATCACAATGCTCCAGAATTCTTGTCATCACAATATTCCATGGCTGTGTCATCACAATGCTCCATGGCCCTTGTCATCATAATGCTCCAGAATTCTTGTCATCACAATGTTCCATGACCATATAATCACAATGCTCCATGGCCCTTGTCAGCACAATGCCCCAGAATTCTTCTCATCACAATGTTCCATGACCGTGTCATCACAATGCTCCATGGCCCTTTTCCGCACAATGCTCCAGAATTCTTGTCATCACAATGTTCCATGACCGTGTCATAACAATGCTCCATGGCCCTTGTCATCACAATGCTCCAGAATTCTTGTCATCACAATGTTCCATGACCGTGTCATCACAATGCTCCATGGCCCTTGTCAGCACAATGCTCCAGAATTCTTGTCATCACAATGTTCCATACCGTGTCATCACAATGCTCCATGGCCATTGTCATCACAATGCTCCAGAATTCTTGTCATCACAATGTTCCATGGCCGTGTCATCACAATGTTCCATGGCCCTTGTCACCACAATGCTCCAGAATTCCTGTCATCACAATGTTCCATACCGTGTCATCACAATGTTCCATGGCCCTTGTCATCACAATGCTCCAGAATTCTTGTCATCACAATGTTCCATGACCGTATCATCACAATGCTCCATGGCCCTTGTCAGCACAATGCTCCAGAATTCTTCTCATCACAATGTTCCATGACCATGTCATCACAATGCTCCATGGCCTTTTTCCGCACAATGCTCCAGAATTCTCGTCATCACAATGTTCCATGACCGTGTCATCACAATGCTCCATGGCCCTTGTCATCACAATGCTCCAGAATTCTTGTCATCACAATGTTCCATGACCGTGTCATCACAATGCTCCATGGCCCTTGTCAGCACAATGCTCCAGAATTCTTGTCATCACAATGTTCGATACCGTGTCATCACAATGTTCCATGGCCCTTGTCATCACAATGCTCCAGAATTCTTGTCATCACATTGTTCCATGACCGTATCATCACAATGCTCCATGGCCCTTGTCAGCACAATGCTCCAGAATTCTTCTCATCACAATGTTCCATGACTGTGTCATCACAATGCTCCATGGCCCTTGTCCGCACAATGCTCCAGAATTCTTCTCATCACAATGTTCCATGACCGTGTCATCACAATGCTCCATGGCCCTTTTCCGCACAATGCTCCAGAATTCTTGTCATCACAATGTTCCATACCGTGTCATCACAATGTTCCATGGCCCTTGTCATCACAATGCTCCAGAATTCTTGTCATCACATTGTTCCATGACCGTATCATCACAATGCTCCATGGCCCTTGTCAGCACAATGCTCCAGAATTCTTCTCATCACAATGTTCCATGACTGTGTCATCACAATGCTCCATGGCCCTTGTCCGCACAATGCTCCAGAATACTTGTCATCACAATGTTCCATGACCGTGTCATCACAATGCTCCATGGCCCTTGTCAACACAATGTTCCATGACACTTTTTGTCACAATACTCCATGACCACTGTCATCACAGAGTTCTCTGCCCATATCATCACAATGTTCCTTGTCACCTTTAATCACAATTCTCCATGCCCTTTCATCACAATGCTCCAGAAATCTTTTTCATCGCAATGTTCCTTGACTGTGTCATCACAAAGCTCCATGTCCCTCATCAGCACAATGCTCCAGAATACTTGTCATCACAATGTTCCATGACCGAGTCATCACAATGCTCCATGGCCCTTGTCATCACAATGCTCCGGAATTCTTCTCATCACATTGTTCCATGACCGTGTCATCACAATGCTCCATGGCCCTTTTCAGCACAATGCTCCAGAATTCTTGTCATCACAATGATCCTTGACCGTGTCATCACAATGCTCCATGGCCCTTGTCATCACAATGCTCCAGAATTCTTGTCATCACAATGTTCCATGACCGTGTCATCACAATGCTCGATGGCCCTTGTCAGCACAATGTTCCATGACACATTTTGTCACAATACTCCATGACCACAGTCATCACAGAGTTCTCTGCCCATATCATCACAATGTTCCTTGTCACCTTTAATCACAATGCTCCATGCCCTTTAATCACAATGCTCCAGAATTCTTCTCATCACAATGTTCCATGACCGTGTCATCACAATGCTCCATGGCCATTGTCATCACAATGCTCCAGAATTCTTGTCATCACAATATTCCATGGCTGTGTCATCACAATGCTCCATGGCCCTTGTCATCATAATGCTCCAGAATTCTTGTCATCACAATGTTCCATGACCATATAATCACAATGCTCCATGGCCCTTGTCAGCACAATGCCCCAGAATTCTTCTCATCACAGTGTTCCATGACCGTGTCATCACAATGCTCCATGGCCCTTTTCCGCACAATGCTCCAGAATTCTTGTCATCACAATGTTCCATGACCGTGTCATAACAATGCTCCATGGCCCTTGTCATCACAATGCTCCAGAATTCTTGTCATCACAATGTTCCATGACCGTGTCATCACAATGCTCCATGGCCCTTGTCAGCACAATGCTCCAGAATTCTTGTCATCACAATGTTCCATACCGTGTCATCACAATGCTCCATGGCCATTGTCATCACAATGCTCCAGAATTCTTCTCATCACAATGTTCCATGACCGTATCATCACAATGCTCCATGGCCCTTGTCAGCACAATGCTCCAGAATTCTTCTCATCACAATGTTCCATGACCGTGTCATCACAATGCTCCATGGCCTTTTTCCGCACAATGCTCCAGAATTCTTGTCATCACAATGTTCCATGACCGTATCATCACAATGCTCCATGGCCCTTGTCAGCACAATGCTCCAGAATTCTTCTCATCACAATGTTCCATGACCGTGTCATCACAATTCTCCATGGCCCTTTTCCGCACAATGCTCCAGAATTCTTGTCATCACAATGTTCCATGACCGTGTCATCACAATGCTCCATGGCCCTTGTCATCACAATGCTCCAGAATTCTTGTCATCACAATGTTCCATGACCGTGTCATCACAATGCTCCATGGCCCTTGTCAGCACAATGCTCCAGAATTCTTGTCATCACAATGTTCGATACCGTGTCATCACAATGTTCCATGGCCCTTGTCATCACAATGCTCCAGAATTCTTGTCATCACATTGTTCCATGACCGTATCATCACAATGCTCCATGGCCCTTGTCAGCACAATGCTCCAGAATTCTTCTCATCACAATGTTCCATGACTGTGTCATCACAATGCTCCATGGCCCTTGTCCGCACAATGCTCCAGAATTCTTGTCATCACAATGTTCCATGACCGTGTCATCACAATGCTCCATGGCCCTTGTCATCACAATGCTCCAGAATTCTTGTCATCACAATGTTCCATGACCGTGTCATCACAATGCTCCATGGCCCTTGTCAGCACAATGCTCCAGAATTCTTGTCATCACAATGTTCCATACCGTGTCATCACAATGTTCCATGGCCCTTGTCATCACAATGCTCCAGAATTCTTGTCATCACATTGTTCCATGACCGTATCATCACAATGCTCCATGGCCCTTGTCAGCACAATGCTCCAGAATTCTTCTCATCACAATGTTCCATGACTGTGTCATCACAATGCTCCATGGCCCTTGTCCGCACAATGCTCCAGAATACTTGTCATCACAATGTTCCATGACCGTGTCATCACAATGCTCCATGGCCCTTGTCAACACAATGTTCCATGACACTTTTTGTCACAATACTCCATGACCACTGTCATCACAGAGTTCTCTGCCCATATCATCACAATGTTCCTTGTCACCTTTAATCACAATTCTCCATGCCCTTTCATCACAATGCTCCAGAAATCTTTTTCATCGCAATGTTCCTTGACTGTGTCATCACAAAGCTCCATGTCCCTCATCAGCACAATGCTCCAGAATACTTGTCATCACAATGTTCCATGACCGAGTCATCACAATGCTCCATGGCCCTTGTCATCACAATGCTCCGGAATTCTTCTCATCACATTGTTCCATGACCGTGTCATCACAATGCTCCATGGCCCTTTTCAGCACAATGCTCCAGAATTCTTGTCATCACAATGATCCTTGACCGTGTCATCACAATGCTCCATGGCCCTTGTCATCACAATGCTCCAGAATTCTTGTCATCACAATGTTCCATGACCGTGTCATCACAATGCTCGATGGCCCTTGTCAGCACAATGTTCCATGACACATTTTGTCACAATACTCCATGACCACAGTCATCACAGAGTTCTCTGCCCATATCATCACAATGTTCCTTGTCACCTTTAATCACAATGCTCCATGCCCTTTAATCACAATGCTCCAGAATTCTTCTCATCACAATGTTCCATGACCGTGTCATCACAATGCTCCATGGCCATTGTCATCACAATGCTCCAGAATTCTTGTCATCACAATATTCCATGGCTGTGTCATCACAATGCTCCATGGCCCTTGTCATCATAATGCTCCAGAATTCTTGTCATCACAATGTTCCATGACCATATAATCACAATGCTCCATGGCCCTTGTCAGCACAATGCCCCAGAATTCTTCTCATCACAATGTTCCATGACCGTGTCATCACAATGCTCCATGGCCCTTTTCCGCACAATGCTCCAGAATTCTTGTCATCACAATGTTCCATGACCGTGTCATAACAATGCTCCATGGCCCTTGTCATCACAATGCTCCAGAATTCTTGTCATCACAATGTTCCATGACCGTGTCATCACAATGCTCCATGGCCCTTGTCAGCACAATGCTCCAGAATTCTTGTCATCACAATGTTCCATACCGTGTCATCACAATGCTCCATGGCCATTGTCATCACAATGCTCCAGAATTCTTGTCATCACAATGTTCCATGGCCGTGTCATCACAATGTTCCATGGCCCTTGTCACCACAATGCTCCAGAATTCCTGTCATCACAATGTTCCATACCGTGTCATCACAATGTTCCATGGCCCTTGTCATCACAATGCTCCAGAATTCTTGTCATCACAATGTTCCATGACCGTATCATCACAATGCTCCATGGCCCTTGTCAGCACAATGCTCCAGAATTCTTCTCATCACAATGTTCCATGACCATGTCATCACAATGCTCCATGGCCTTTTTCCGCACAATGCTCCAGAATTCTCGTCATCACAATGTTCCATGACCGTGTCATCACAATGCTCCATGGCCCTTGTCATCACAATGCTCCAGAATTCTTGTCATCACAATGTTCCATGACCGTGTCATCACAATGCTCCATGGCCCTTGTCAGCACAATGCTCCAGAATTCTTGTCATCACAATGTTCGATACCGTGTCATCACAATGTTCCATGGCCCTTGTCATCACAATGCTCCAGAATTCTTGTCATCACATTGTTCCATGACCGTATCATCACAATGCTCCATGGCCCTTGTCAGCACAATGCTCCAGAATTCTTCTCATCACAATGTTCCATGACTGTGTCATCACAATGCTCCATGGCCCTTGTCCGCACAATGCTCCAGAATTCTTGTCATCACAATGTTCCATGACCGTGTCATCACAATGCTCCATGGCCCTTGTCATCACAATGCTCCAGAATTCTTGTCATCACAATGTTCCATGACCGTGTCATCACAATGCTCCATGGCCCTTGTCATCACAATGCTCCAGAATTCTTGTCATCACAATGTTCCATACCGTGTCATCACAATGCTCCATGGCCATTGTCATCACAATGCTCCAGAATTCTTGTCATCACAATGTTCCATGGCCGTGTCATCACAATGCTCCATGGCCCTTGTCATGACAATGCTCCAGAATTCTTCTCATTACAACGTTCCATGACCGTGTCATCAAAATACTCCATGGCCTTTGTCATCACAATGCTCCAGAATTCTTGTCATCACAATGTTCCATGACCGTGTCATCACAATGCTCCATGGCCCTTGTCATCACAATGCTCCAGAATTCTTGTCATCACAATGTTCCATGGCCGTGTCATCACAATGCTCCATGGCCCTTGTCAGCACAATGCTCCAGAATTCTTCTCATCACAATGTTCCATGACCGTGTCATCACAATGCTCCATGGCCCTTTTCAGCACAATGCTCCAGAAATCCTGTCATCACAATATTCCATGACCATGTCATCACAATGCTCCGTGGCCCTTGTCATCACAATGCTCCAGAATTCTTGTCATCACAATGTTCCATGACCGTGGCATCACAATGCTCCATGGCCCTTGTCAGCACAATGTTCCATGACAACTTTTGTCACAATATTCCATGACCACAGTCATCACAGAGTTCTCTGCCCATATCATCAAAATCTTCCTTGTCACCTTTAATCACAATGCTCCATGCCCTTTAATCACAATGCTCCAGAATTCTTCTCATCACAATGTTCCATGATCGTGTCATCACAATGCTCCATGGCCCTTGTCATCACAATGGTCCAGAATTCTTGTCATCACAATGTTCCATGACCGTGTCATCACAATGCTCCATGGCCCTTGTCAGCACAATGGTCCAGAATTCTTGTCATCACAATGTTCCATGACCGTGTCATCACAATGTTCCATGGCCCTTGTCAGCACAATGCTCCAGAATTCTTCTCATCACAATGTTCCATGACTGTGTGATCACAATGCTCCATGGCCCTTGTCATCACAATGCTCCGGAATTCTTCTCATCACATTGTTCCATAACCATGTCATCACAATGCTCCATGGCCCTTTTCAGCACAATGCTCCAGAATTCCTTTCATCACAATGTTTCATGACCGTGTCATCACAATGCTCCATGGCCCTTGTCATCACAATGCTCCCGAATTCTTGTCATCACAATGTTCCATACCGTGTCATCACAATGCTCCATGGCCCTTGTCATCACAATGCTCCAGAATTCTTGTCATCACAATGTTCTATGACCGTATCATCACAATGCTCCATGGCCCTTGTCAGCACAATGCTCCAGAATACTTCTCATCACAATGTTCCATGACCGTGTCATCACAATGCTCCATGGCCCTTTTCTGCAAAATGCTCCAGAATTCTTGTCATCACAATGTTCCATGACCGTGTCATCACAATGCTCCATGGCCCTTGTCATCACAATGCTCCAGAATTCTTGTCATCACAATGTTCCATGACCGTGTCATTACAATGCTCCATGGCCCTTGTCATCACAATGTTCCATGGCCGTGTCATCACAATGCTCCATGGACCTTGTCAGCACAATGCTCCAGAATTCTTCTCATCACAATGTTCCATGACCGTGTCATCACAATGCTCCATGGCCCTTGTCCGCACAATGCTCCAGAATTCTTGTCATCACAATGTTCCATGACAGTGTCATCACAATGCTCCATGGCCCTTGTCATCACAATGCTCCAGAATTCTTGTCATCACAATGTTCCATGACCGTGTCATCACAATGCTCCATGGCCCTTGTCATCACAATGTTCCATGGCCGTGTCATCACAATGCTCCATGGCCCTTGTCAGCACAATGCTCCAGAATCTTGTCATTACAATGTTCCATGACCGTGTCATCACAATGCTCCATGGCCCTTGTCCGCACAATGCTCCAGAATTCTTGTCATCACAATGTTCCATGACCGTGTCATCAAAATGCTCCATGGCCCTTGTCATCACAATGCTCCAGAATTCTTGTCATCACAATGTTCCATGACCGTGTCATCACAATGCTCCATGGTCCTTCTCATCACAATGCTCCAGAATTCTTGTCATCACAATGTTCCATACCGTGTCATCACAATGCTCCATGGCCATTGTCATCACAATGCTCCAGAATTCTTGTCATCACAATGTTCCATGGCCGTGTCATCACAATGCTCCATGGCCCTTGTCATGACCATGCTCCAGAATTCTTCTCATTACAATGTTCCATGACCGTGTCATCACAATACTCCATGGCCTTTGTCATCACAATGCTCCAGAATTCTTGTCATCACAATGTTCCATGACCGTGTCATCACAATGCTCCATGGCCCTTGTCATCACAATGCTCCAGAATTCTTGTCATCACAATGTTCCATGGCCGTGTCATCACAATGCTCCATGGCCCTTGTCAGCACAATGCTCCAGAATTCTTCTCATCACAATGTTCCATGACCGTGTCATCACAATGCTCCATGGCCCTTTTCAGCACAATGCTCCAGAAATCCTGTCATCACAATGTTCCATGACCGTGTCATCACAATGCTCCATGGCCCTTGTCATCACAATGCTCCGGAATTCTTCTCATCACATTGATCCATGACCGTGTCATCACAATGCTCCATGGCCCTTGTCATCACAATGCTCCAGAATTCTTGTCATCACAATGTTCCATGACCGTGTCATCACAATGCTCCATGGCCCTTGTCATGACAATGCTCCAGAATTCTTCTCATCACAATGTTCCATGACCGTGTCAACACAATGCTCCATGGCCACTGTCATCACAATGCTCCAGAATTCTTGTCATCACAGTGTTCCATGACCGTGTCATCACAATGCTACATGACCCTGGTCATCACAGTTCTCCATGACCTTTGTCATCACAATGCTCTATGTCGCTTTTCATCACAATTCTCAATGACCACTTTAATCACTATGCTCGCTGACCATTTTCATCATATTTCTCTAGTGTCATTACCATACCCCATGGCCCCTTTCTTCACAATGCTCCATGATGCCTGTCATCACAATGCTCCATGGCTTTTGTTATCACAATGCTCCAGGACCAGTTTCATCACAATTCTCCATCCCCTTTGTCATCATGGTGCACAATGAAACCTTTCATTAAAATGCTCCATGACACTAGTCATCACAATACTCCATGGCCTTTATCGTCACAATGCTCCCATGCACTTTTCATCACGATGTTCCATGAATACTTTCATCACATTGCTCCATGACCATTGTCATCACAATAGTCCATACCCTTGTCAACACAATGCTGCATAATCCCTGTCATCACAATTCTCCATGACTGCTGTCATCACAATAATCCAGGACAATTTTCATCACAGTGCTTCATGCCCCCAGTCATCACAGTGCTCCATGATACCTTTCATCACAATTCCTAGATGATCAATGTCATCACAATGACCCATGACACTTGTCATCACAATTCGCTATGACCCTTGTCATCACAATAATCGATGAACCGTGTCATCACAGCGTTCCAGGACACATGTCATCACAATGATCCATGTCTACTTCCATCACAATGCTCCAATACCCCTGTCATGACAATGCTCCATGGCCCCTGTTATCATATTGCTCCATGATCTCTTTCATCACAATGCTCCATGACCACTGTCATCACCATGCCTCATATCGGCTCTCATCTCAATGCTCCATGGCCCCTTTCATCACAAAGCTCCATGAACCCTGTCATCACAATGTACCCTGCCCTTTTCATCACAAAGCTCTGTGGGCCCTTTCATCACAATGCTCCATGCCCTTGTCATCAAAATGCTCCAGAACTCTTGTCATCATAATGCTCCATGCCAATGTCATCAAAATGCCCCATGACACTTGTCATCACAATGCTCCATGGCCTTTGTCATCACAATGTTCCATGGCCCCTGTTATCACAGTGCTCCATGATACCTTTCATCGTAAATCGAGATGACCACTGTCATCACAATGCCCCATGACAGATATCATCACAATTCGCCATGGTCCTTGTCATCACAATGCTCCATGAACCGTGTCATCACAAGGTTCCAGGACACTTGTCATCACAATGATCCAAGATCACATTCATCACAGTGCTCCATGAACCCTGTCATCTCAATGCTCCATAGCATTTGAATTCACAATGCTCCATGGCCCCTGTAATCACAATGCTCCATGGCCCTTGTCATCATAATGCTCCAGAATACTTGTCATCACAATGTTCCATGACCGTATCATCACAATGCTCCATGGCCCTTATCAGCACAATGCTCCAGAATTCTTGTCATCACAATGTTCCATGACCGTGTCATCACAATGCTCCATGGCCCTTGTCAGCACAATGCTCCAGAATTCTTATCATCACAATGTTCCATGACCGTGTCATCACAATGCTCCATGGCCATTGTCATCACAATGCTCCAGAATTCTTGTCATCACAATGTTCCTTGACCGTGTCATCACAATGCTCCATGGCCCTTGTCATCACAATGCTCCAGAATTCTTGTCATCACAATATTCCATGACCGTGTCATCACAATGCTCCATGACCCTGGTCATCACAGTTCTCCATGACCTTTGTCATCACAATGCTCTATGTCGCTTTTCATCACAATTCTCAATGACCACTTTAATCACTATGCTCGCTGACCATTTTCATCATATTTCTCTAGTGTCATTACAATACCCCATGGCCCCTTTCTTCACAATGCTCCATGATGCCTGTCATCACAATGCTCCATGGCTTTTGTTATCACAATGCTCCAGGACCAGTTTCATCACAATTCTCCATCCCCTTTGTCATCATGGTGCACAATGAAACCTTTCATTAAAATGCTCCATGACACTAGTCATCACAATACTCCATGGCCTTTATCGTCACAATGCTCCCATGCACTTTTCATCACGATGTTCCATGAATCCTTTCATCACATTGCTCCATGACCATTGTCATCACAATAGTCCATACCCTTGTCAACACAATGCTGCATAATCCCTGTCATCACAATTCTCCATGACTGCTGTCATCACAATAATCCAGGACAATTTTCATCACAGTGCTTCATGCCCCCAGTCATCACAGTGCTCCATGATACCTTTCATCACAATTCCTAGATGATCAATGTCATCACAATGCCCCATGACACTTGTCATCACAATTTGCTATGACCCTTGTCATCACAATACTCGATGAACCGTGTCATCACAGTGTTCCAGGACAGATGTCATCACAATGATCCATGTCTACTTCCATCACAATGCTCCAATACCCCTGTCATCACAATGCTCCATGGCCCCTGTTATCATATTGCTCCATGATCTCTTTCATCACAATGCTCCATGACCACTGTCATCACCATGCCACATAATGGCTCCCATCTCAATGCTCTATGGCCCCTTTCATCACAATGCTCCATGAACCCTGTCATCACAATGTACCCTGCCCTTTTCATCACAAAGCTCCGTGGGCCCTGTCATCACAATGCTCCATGCCCTTGTCATCAAAATGCTCCAGAACTCTTGTCATCATAATGTTCCATGCCAATGTCATCAAAATGCCCCATGACACTTGTCATCACAATGCTCCATGGCCTTTGTCATCACAATGTTCCATGGCCCCTGTCATCACAGTGCTCCATGATACCTTTCATCGCAAATCTAGATGACCACTGTCATCACAATGCCCCATGACAGATGTCATCACAATTCGCCATGGTCCTTGTCATCACAATGCTCCATGAACCGTGTCATCACAAGGTTCCAGGACACTTGTCATCACAATGATCCAAGATCCCATTCATCACAGTGCTCCATGAAACCTGTAATCTCAATGCTCCATATCCTTTGTATTCACAATGCTCCATGGCCCCTGTAATCACAGTGCTCCATGACCCTTTTCATCACAATGCTCCAAGACCGCTCTCAACACAATGCCCCATGATGCCTGACATCACAAATCTCCATAGCCTCTCTTACCAAAAAGCTCCATGATCGCTGTCAGCAGAATGTTCCATGACACTTTACGTCACAATACTGCAAGACCACTGTCATGACAGAGTTCTCTGCCCATATCATCACAATGTTCCTTGTCACCTTTAATCACAATGCTCCATGCCCTTTCATCACAATCCTCCTGAAATCATTTTCATCGCAATGTTCCTTGACTGTGGCATCACAATGCTCCATGGCCGTCATCAGCACAATGCTCCAGAATTCTTGTCATCACAATGTTCCATGACCGTGTCATCACAATGCTCCATGGCCCTTTTCAGCAGAATGCTCCAGAATTCCTGTCATCACAATGCTCCATGGCCCTTGTCATCACAATGCTCCAGAATTCTTGTCATCACAATGTTCCATACCGTGTCATCACAATGCTCCATGGCCATTTTCATCACAATGCTCCAGAATTCTTGTCATCACAATGTTCCATGGCCGTGTCATCACAATGCTCCATGGCCCTTATCAGCACAATGCTCCAGAATTCTTCTCATCACAATGTTCCATGACCGTGTCATCACAATGCTCCAGGGCCCTTGTCATCACAATGCTCCGGAATTCTTCTCATCACATTGTTCCATGACCGTGTCATCACAATGCTCCATGGCCCTTGTCATCACAATGCTCCAGAATTCTTGTCATCACAATGTTCCATGGCCGTGTCATCACAATGCTCCATGGCCCTTGTCATGACAATGCTCCAGAATTCTTCTCATCAAAATGTTCCATGACCGTGTCATCACAATGCTCCATGGCCTTTGTCTTCACAATGCTCCAGAATTCTTGTCATCACAATGTTCCATGACCGTTTCATCACAATGCACCATGGCCCTTGTCATGACAATGCTCCAGAATTCTTCTCATCACAATGTTCCATGACCGTGTCATCACAATGCTCCATGGCCCTTGTCAGCACAATGTTCCATGACACTTTTTGTCACAATACTCCATGACCACTCTCATCACAGAGTTTTCTGCCCATATCATCACAATGTTCCTTGTCACCTTTAATCACAATGTTCCATGCCCTTTCATCACAATGCTCCAGAAATCTTTTTCATCACAATGTTCCTTCACTGTGTCATCACAGTGCTCCACGGCCGTCATCAGCACAATGCTCCAGAATTCTTGTCATCAAAATGTTCCATGGCCGTGTCATCACAATGCTCCATGGCACTTTTCAGCACAATGCTCCAGAATTCCTTTCATCACAATGTTCCATGACCGTGTCATCACAATGCTCAATGGCCCTTGTCATCACAATGCTCCAGAATTCTTGTCATCACAATGTTCCATGACCGTGTCATCACAATGCTCCATGGCCCTTGTCAGCACAATGTTCCATGACAATTTTTGTCACAATACTCCATGACCACTGTCATCACAGAGTTCTCTGCCCATATCATCATAATGTTCCTTGTCACCTTTAATCACAATGCTCCATGCCATTTCATCACAATGCTCCAGAAATCTTGTCATCGCAATGTTCCTTGACCATGTCATCACAATGCTCCATGACCCTTGTCATCACAATGCTCCAGAATTCTTGTCATCACAATGTTCCATGACCGTGTCATCACAATGCTCCATGGCCCTTGTCATGACAATGCTCAAGAATTCTTCTCATCACAATGTTCCATGACCGTGTCATCACAATGCTCCATGGCCCTTGTCATGACAATGCTCCAGAATTCTTGTCATCACAATGTTCCATGACCGTGTCATCACAATGCTCCATGGCCCTTGTAATCACAATGCTCCAGAATTCTTGTCATCACAATGTTCCATGACCGTGTCATCACAATGCTCCATGGCCCTTGTAATCACAATGCTCCAGAATTCTTGTCATCACAATGTTCCATGACCGTGACATCACAATGCTCCATGGCCCTTGTCATCACAATGCTCCCGAATTCTTCTCATCACATTGTTCCATGACCGTGTCATCACAATGCTCCATGGCCCTTTTCAGCACAATGCTCCAGAATTCCTGTCATCACAATGTTCCATGACCGTGTCATCACAATGCTCCATGGCCCTTGTCATCACAATGCTCCAGAATTCTTGTCATCAAAATGTTCCTTGACCATGTCATTACAATGGTTCATGGCCCTTGTCAGCACAATGCTCCAGAATTCTTGTCATCACCATGTTCCATGACCGTGTCATCACAATGTTACATGACCCTGGTCATCACAGTTCTCCATGACCTTTGTCATCACAATGCTCTATGTTGCTTTTCATCACAATTCTCAATGACCGCTTTAATCACTATGCTCACTGACCATTTTCATCATATTTCTCTAGTGTCATTACAATACCCCATGGCCCCTTTCTTCACAATGCTCCATGATGCCTGTCATCACAATGCTCCATGGCTTTTGTTATCACAATGCTCCAGGACCAGTTTCATCACAATTCTCCATCCCCTTTGTCATCATGGTGCACAATGAAACCTTTCATTAAAATGCTCCATGAGACTAGTCATCACAGTACTCCATGGCCTTTATCGTCACAATGCTCCCATGCACTTTTCATCACGATGTTCCATGAATACTTTCATCACATTGCTCCATGACCATCGTCATCACAATAGTCCATACCCTTGTCAACACAATGCTGCATAATCCCTGTCATCACAATTCTCCATGACTGCTGTCATCACAATAATCCAGGACAATTTTCATCACAGTGCTTCATGCCCCCAGTCATCACAGTGCTCCATGATACCTTTCATCACAATTCCTAGATGATCAATGTCATCACAATGCCCCATGACACTTGTCATCACAATTCGCTATGACCCTTGTCCTCACAATACTCGATGAACCGTGTCATCACAGTGTTCCAGGACACATGTCATCACAATGATCCATGTCTACTTCCATCACAATGCTCCAATACCCCTGTCATCACAATGCTCCATGGCCCCTGTTATCATATTGCTCCATGATCTCTGTCATCACAATGCTCCATGACCACTGTCATCAAAATGCTCCAGAACTCTTGTCATCATAATGCTCCATGCCAATGTCATCAAAATGCCCCATGACACTTGTCATCACAATGCTCCATGGCCTTTGTCATCACAATTTTCCATGGCCCCTGTCATCACAGTGCTCCATGATACCTTTCATCGCAAATCTAGATGACCACTGTCATCACAACGCCCCATGACAGATGTCATCACAATTCGCCATGGTCCTTGTCATCACAATGCTCCATGAACCGTGTCATCACAAGGTTCCAGGACACTTGTCATCACAATGATCCAAGATCACATTCATCACAGTGCTCCATGAACTCTGTCATCTCAATGCTCCATAGCCTTTGTATTCACAATGCTCCATGGCCCCTGTAATCACAGTGCTCCATGACCCTTTTCATCACAATGCTCCAAGACCGCTCTCAACACAATGCCCCATGACGCCTGACATCACAAATCTCCATAGCCTCTCTTACCAAAAAGCTCCATGATCGCTGTCAGCAGAATGTTCCATGACACTTTTCGTCACAATACTGCATGACCACTGTCATCACAGAGTTCTCTGCCCATATCATCACAATGTTCCTTGTCACCTTTAATCACAATGCTCCATGCCCTTTCATCACAATGCTCCAGAAATCATTTTCATCGCAATGTTCCTTGACTGTGGCATCACAATGCTCCATGGCCATCATCAGCACAATGCTCCAGAATTCTTGTCATCACAATGTTCCATACCGTGTCATCACAATGCTCCATGGCCATTTTCATCACAATGCTCCAGAATTCTTGTCATCACAATGTTCCATGGCCGTGTCATCACAATGCTCCATGGCCCTTGTCAGCACAATGCTCCAGAATTCTTGTCATCAAAATGTTCCTTGACCATGTCATTACAATGGTCCATGGCCCTTGTCAGCACAATGCTTCAGAATTCTTGTCATCACCATGTTCCATGACCGTGTCATCACAATGTTACATGACCCTGGTCATCACAGTTCTCCATGACCTTTGTCATCACAATGCTCTATGTCACTTTTCATCACAGTTCTCAATGACCACTTTAATCACTATGCTCGTTGACCATTTTCATCATATTTCTCTAGTGTCATTACAATACCCCATGGCCCCTTTCTTCACAATGCTCCATGATGCCTGTCATCACAATGCTCCATGGCTTTTGTTATCACAATGCTCCAGGACCAGTTTCATCACAATTCTCCATCCCCTTTGTCATCATGGTGCACAATGAAACCTTTCATTAAAATGCTCCATGACACTAGTCATCACAGTACTCCATGGCCTTTATCGTCACAATGCTCCCATGCACTTTTCATCACGATGTTCCATGAATACTTTCATCACATTGCTCCATGACCATCGTCATCACAATAGTCCATACCCTTGTCAACACAATGCTGCATAATCCCTGTCATCACAATTCTCCATGACTGCTGTCATCACAATAATCCAGGACAATTTTCATCACAGTGCTTCATGCCCCCAGTCATCACAGTGCTCCATGATACCTTTCATCACAATTCCTAGATGATCAATGTCATCACAATGCCCCTTGACACTTGTCATCACAATTCGCTATGACCCTTGTCATCACAATACTCGATGAACCGTGTCATCACAGTGTTCCAGGACACATGTCATCACAATGATCCATGTCTACTTCCATCACAATGCTCCAATACCCCTGTCATCACAATGCTCCATGGCCCTTGTTATCATATTGCTCCATGATCTCTTTCATCACAATGCTCCATGACCACTGTCATCAAAATGCTCCAGAACTCTTGTCATCATAATGCTCCATGCCAATGTCATCACAATGCTCCATGGCCTTTGTCATCACAATGTTCCATGGCCCCTGTCATCACAGTGCTCCATGATACCTTTCATCGCAAATCTAGATGACCACTGTCATCACAACGCCCCATGACAGATGTCATCACAATTCGCCATGGTCCTTGTCATCACAATGCTCCATGAACCGTGTCATCACAAGGTTCCAGGACACCTGTCATCACAATGATCCAAGATCACATTCATCACAGTGCTCCATGAAACCTGTCATCTCAATGCTCCATAGCCTTTGTATTCACAATGCTCCATGGCCCCTGTAATCACAGTGCTCCATGACCCTTTTCATCACAATGCTCCAAGACCGCTCTCAACACAATGCCCAATGACGCCTGACATCACAAATCTCCATAGCCTCTCTTACCAAAAAGCTCCATGATCGCTGTCAGCAGAATGTTCCATGACACTTTTCGTCACAATACTGCATGACCACTGTCATCACAGAGTTCTCTGCCCATATCATCACAATGTTCCTTGTCACCTTTAATCACAATGCTCCATGCCCTTTCATCACAATGCTCCAGAAATCATTTTCATCGCAATGTTCCTTGACTGTGGCATCACAATGCTCCATGGCCATCATCAGCACAATGCTCCAGAATTCTTGTCATCACAATGTTCCATACCGTGTCATCACAATGCTCCATGGCCATTTTCATCACAATCCTCCAGAATTCTTGTCATCACAATGTTCCATGGCCGTGTCATCACAATGCTCCATGTCCCTTGTCAGCACAATGCTCCAGAATTCTTGTCATCACAATGTTCCATGGCCGTGTCATCACAATGCTCCATGGCCCTTGTCATCATAATGCTCCAGAATTCTTGTCATTACTATATTCCATGAACGTGTCATCACAATGCTCTATGGCGCTTGTCATCAGAATGCTCCCGAATTCTTGTCATCACAATGTTCCATGGCCCTTTCATCACAATGCTCCATGGCCCTTGTCAGCACAATGCTCCAGAATTCTTGTCATCACAATGTTCCATGACCGTGTCATCACAATGATCCATGGCCCTTGTCAGCACAATGTTCCATGACAATTTTTGTCACAATATTCCATGACCACTGTCATCACAGAGTTCTCTGCCCATATCATCATAATGTTCCTTGTCACCTTTAATCACAATGCTCCATGCCCTTTCATCACAATGCTCCAGAAATCTTGTCATCTCAATGTTCCATACCGTGTCATCACAATGCTCCATGGCCATTTTCATCACAATGCTCCAGAATTCTTGTCATCACAATGTTCCATGGCCGTGTCATCACAATGCTCCATGGCCCTTATCAGCACAATGCTCCAGAATTCTTCTCATCACAATGTTCCATGACCGTGTCATCACAATGCTCCAGGGCCCTTGTCATCACAATGCTCCGGAATTCTTCTCATCACATTGTTCCATGACCGTGTCATCACAATGCTCCATGGCCCTTGTCATCACAATGCTCCAGAATTCTTGTCATCACAATGTTCCATGGCCGTGTCATCACAATGCTCCATGGCCCTTGTCATGACAATGCTCCAGAATTCTTCTCATCAAAATGTTCCATGACCGTGTCATCACAATGCTCCATGGCCTTTGTCTTCACAATGCTCCAGAATTCTTGTCATCACAATGTTCCATGACCGTTTCATCACAATGCACTATGGCCCTTGTCATGACAATGCTCCAGAATTCTTCTCATCACAATGTTCCATGACCGTGTCATCACAATGCTCCATGGCCCTTGTCAGCACAATGTTCCATGACACTTTTTGTCACAATACTCCATGACCACTCTCATCACAGAGTTTTCTGCCCATATCATCACAATGTTCCTTGTCACCTTTAATCACAATGCTCCATGCCCTTTCATCACAATGCTCCAGAAATCATTTTCATCGCAATGTTCCTTGACTGTGGCATCACAATGCTCCATGGCCATCATCAGCACAATGCTCCAGAATTCTTGTCATCACAATGTTCCATACCGTGTCATCACAATGCTCCATGGCCATTTTCATCACAATGCTCCAGAATTCTTGTCATCACAATGTTCCATGGCCGTGTCATCACAATGCTCCATGGCCCTTGTCAGCACAATGCTCCAGAATTCTTGTCATCAAAATGTTCCTTGACCATGTCATTACAATGGTCCATGGCCCTTGTCAGCACAATGCTTCAGAATTCTTGTCATCACCATGTTCCATGACCGTGTCATCACAATGTTACATGACCCTGGTCATCACAGTTCTCCATGACCTTTGTCATCACAATGCTCTATGTCGCTTTTCATCACAGTTCTCAATGACCACTTTAATCACTATGCTCGTTGACCATTTTCATCATATTTCTCTAGTGTCATTACAATACCCCATGGCCCCTTTCTTCACAATGCTCCATGATGCCTGTCATCACAATGCTCCATGGCTTTTGTTATCACAATGCTCCAGGACCAGTTTCATCACAATTCTCCATCCCCTTTGTCATCATGGTGCACAATGAAACCTTTCATTAAAATGCTCCATGACACTAGTCATCACAGTACTCCATGGCCTTTATCGTCACAATGCTCCCATGCACTTTTCATCACGATGTTCCATGAATACTTTCATCACATTGCTCCATGACCATCGTCATCACAATAGTCCATACCCTTGTCAACACAATGCTGCATAATCCCTGTCATCACAATTCTCCATGACTGCTGTCATCACAATAATCCAGGACAATTTTCATCACAGTGCTTCATGCCCCCAGTCATCACAGTGCTCCATGATACCTTTCATCACAATTCCTAGATGATCAATGTCATCACAATGCCCCATGACACTTGTCATCACAATTCGCTATGACCCTTGTCCTCACAATACTCGATGAACCGTGTCATCACAGTGTTCCAGGACACATGTCATCACAATGATCCATGTCTACTTCCATCACAATGCTCCAATACCCCTGTCATCACAATGCTCCATGGCCCCTGTTATCATATTGCTCCATGATCTCTGTCATCACAATGCTCCATGACCACTGTCATCAAAATGCTCCAGAACTCTTGTCATCATAATGCTCCATGCCAATGTCATCAAAATGCCCCATGACACTTGTCATCACAATGCTCCATGGCCTTTGTCATCACAATTTTCCATGGCCCCTGTCATCACAGTGCTCCATGATACCTTTCATCGCAAATCTAGATGACCACTGTCATCACAACGCCCCATGACAGATGTCATCACAATTCGCCATGGTCCTTGTCATCACAATGCTCCATGAACCGTGTCATCACAAGGTTCCAGGACACTTGTCATCACAATGATCCAAGATCACATTCATCACAGTGCTCCATGAACCCTGTCATCTCAATGCTCCATAGCCTTTGTATTCACAATGCTCCATGGCCCCTGTAATCACAGTGCTCCATGACCCTTTTCATCACAATGCTCCAAGACCGCTCTCAACACAATGCCCCATGACGCCTGACATCACAAATCTCCATAGCCTCTCTTACCAAAAAGCTCCATGATCGCTGTCAGCAGAATGTTCCATGACACTTTTCGTCACAATACTGCATGACCACTGTCATCACAGAGTTCTCTGCCCATATCATCACAATGTTCCTTGTCACCTTTAATCACAATGCTCCATGCCCTTTCATCACAATGCTCCAGAAATCATTTTCATCGCAATGTTCCTTGACTGTGGCATCACAATGCTCCATGGCCATCATCAGCACAATGCTCCAGAATTCTTGTCATCACAATGTTCCATACCGTGTCATCACAATGCTCCATGGCCATTTTCATCACAATGCTCCAGAATTCTTGTCATCACAATGTTCCATGACCGTGACATCACAATGCTCCATGGCCCTTGTCATCACAATGCTCCCGAATTCTTCTCATCACATTGTTCCATGACCGTGTCATCACAATGCTCCATGGCCCTTTTCAGCACAATGCTCCAGAATTCCTGTCATCACAATGTTCCATGACCGTGTCATCACAATGCTCCATGGCCCTTGTCATCACAATGCTCCAGAATTCTTGTCATCAAAATGTTCCTTGACCATGTCATTACAATGGTTCATGGCCCTTGTCAGCACAATGCTCCAGAATTCTTGTCATCACCATGTTCCATGACCGTGTCATCACAATGTTACATGACCCTGGTCATCACAGTTCTCCATGACCTTTGTCATCACAATGCTCTATGTTGCTTTTCATCACAATTCTCAATGACCGCTTTAATCACTATGCTCACTGACCATTTTCATCATATTTCTCTAGTGTCATTACAATACCCCATGGCCCCTTTCTTCACAATGCTCCATGATGCCTGTCATCACAATGCTCCATGGCTTTTGTTATCACAATGCTCCAGGACCAGTTTCATCACAATTCTCCATCCCCTTTGTCATCATGGTGCACAATGAAACCTTTCATTAAAATGCTCCATGAGACTAGTCATCACAGTACTCCATGGCCTTTATCGTCACAATGCTCCCATGCACTTTTCATCACGATGTTCCATGAATACTTTCATCACATTGCTCCATGACCATCGTCATCACAATAGTCCATACCCTTGTCAACACAATGCTGCATAATCCCTGTCATCACAATTCTCCATGACTGCTGTCATCACAATAATCCAGGACAATTTTCATCACAGTGCTTCATGCCCCCAGTCATCACAGTGCTCCATGATACCTTTCATCACAATTCCTAGATGATCAATGTCATCACAATGCCCCATGACACTTGTCATCACAATTCGCTATGACCCTTGTCCTCACAATACTCGATGAACCGTGTCATCACAGTGTTCCAGGACACATGTCATCACAATGATCCATGTCTACTTCCATCACAATGCTCCAATACCCCTGTCATCACAATGCTCCATGGCCCCTGTTATCATATTGCTCCATGATCTCTGTCATCACAATGCTCCATGACCACTGTCATCAAAATGCTCCAGAACTCTTGTCATCATAATGCTCCATGCCAATGTCATCAAAATGCCCCATGACACTTGTCATCACAATGCTCCATGGCCTTTGTCATCACAATTTTCCATGGCCCCTGTCATCACAGTGCTCCATGATACCTTTCATCGCAAATCTAGATGACCACTGTCATCACAACGCCCCATGACAGATGTCATCACAATTCGCCATGGTCCTTGTCATCACAATGCTCCATGAACCGTGTCATCACAAGGTTCCAGGACACTTGTCATCACAATGATCCAAGATCACATTCATCACAGTGCTCCATGAACTCTGTCATCTCAATGCTCCATAGCCTTTGTATTCACAATGCTCCATGGCCCCTGTAATCACAGTGCTCCATGACCCTTTTCATCACAATGCTCCAAGACCGCTCTCAACACAATGCCCCATGACGCCTGACATCACAAATCTCCATAGCCTCTCTTACCAAAAAGCTCCATGATCGCTGTCAGCAGAATGTTCCATGACACTTTTCGTCACAATACTGCATGACCACTGTCATCACAGAGTTCTCTGCCCATATCATCACAATGTTCCTTGTCACCTTTAATCACAATGCTCCATGCCCTTTCATCACAATGCTCCAGAAATCATTTTCATCGCAATGTTCCTTGACTGTGGCATCACAATGCTCCATGGCCATCATCAGCACAATGCTCCAGAATTCTTGTCATCACAATGTTCCATACCGTGTCATCACAATGCTCCATGGCCATTTTCATCACAATGCTCCAGAATTCTTGTCATCACAATGTTCCATGGCCGTGTCATCACAATGCTCCATGGCCCTTGTCAGCACAATGCTCCAGAATTCTTGTCATCAAAATGTTCCTTGACCATGTCATTACAATGGTCCATGGCCCTTGTCAGCACAATGCTTCAGAATTCTTGTCATCACCATGTTCCATGACCGTGTCATCACAATGTTACATGACCCTGGTCATCACAGTTCTCCATGACCTTTGTCATCACAATGCTCTATGTCACTTTTCATCACAGTTCTCAATGACCACTTTAATCACTATGCTCGTTGACCATTTTCATCATATTTCTCTAGTGTCATTACAATACCCCATGGCCCCTTTCTTCACAATGCTCCATGATGCCTGTCATCACAATGCTCCATGGCTTTTGTTATCACAATGCTCCAGGACCAGTTTCATCACAATTCTCCATCCCCTTTGTCATCATGGTGCACAATGAAACCTTTCATTAAAATGCTCCATGACACTAGTCATCACAGTACTCCATGGCCTTTATCGTCACAATGCTCCCATGCACTTTTCATCACGATGTTCCATGAATACTTTCATCACATTGCTCCATGACCATCGTCATCACAATAGTCCATACCCTTGTCAACACAATGCTGCATAATCCCTGTCATCACAATTCTCCATGACTGCTGTCATCACAATAATCCAGGACAATTTTCATCACAGTGCTTCATGCCCCCAGTCATCACAGTGCTCCATGATACCTTTCATCACAATTCCTAGATGATCAATGTCATCACAATGCCCCTTGACACTTGTCATCACAATTCGCTATGACCCTTGTCATCACAATACTCGATGAACCGTGTCATCACAGTGTTCCAGGACACATGTCATCACAATGATCCATGTCTACTTCCATCACAATGCTCCAATACCCCTGTCATCACAATGCTCCATGGCCCTTGTTATCATATTGCTCCATGATCTCTTTCATCACAATGCTCCATGACCACTGTCATCAAAATGCTCCAGAACTCTTGTCATCATAATGCTCCATGCCAATGTCATCACAATGCTCCATGGCCTTTGTCATCACAATGTTCCATGGCCCCTGTCATCACAGTGCTCCATGATACCTTTCATCGCAAATCTAGATGACCACTGTCATCACAACGCCCCATGACAGATGTCATCACAATTCGCCATGGTCCTTGTCATCACAATGCTCCATGAACCGTGTCATCACAAGGTTCCAGGACACCTGTCATCACAATGATCCAAGATCACATTCATCACAGTGCTCCATGAAACCTGTCATCTCAATGCTCCATAGCCTTTGTATTCACAATGCTCCATGGCCCCTGTAATCACAGTGCTCCATGACCCTTTTCATCACAATGCTCCAAGACCGCTCTCAACACAATGCCCAATGACGCCTGACATCACAAATCTCCATAGCCTCTCTTACCAAAAAGCTCCATGATCGCTGTCAGCAGAATGTTCCATGACACTTTTCGTCACAATACTGCATGACCACTGTCATCACAGAGTTCTCTGCCCATATCATCACAATGTTCCTTGTCACCTTTAATCACAATGCTCCATGCCCTTTCATCACAATGCTCCAGAAATCATTTTCATCGCAATGTTCCTTGACTGTGGCATCACAATGCTCCATGGCCATCATCAGCACAATGCTCCAGAATTCTTGTCATCACAATGTTCCATACCGTGTCATCACAATGCTCCATGGCCATTTTCATCACAATCCTCCAGAATTCTTGTCATCACAATGTTCCATGGCCGTGTCATCACAATGCTCCATGTCCCTTGTCAGCACAATGCTCCAGAATTCTTGTCATCACAATGTTCCATGGCCGTGTCATCACAATGCTCCATGGCCCTTGTCATCATAATGCTCCAGAATTCTTGTCATTACTATATTCCATGAACGTGTCATCACAATGCTCTATGGCGCTTGTCATCAGAATGCTCCCGAATTCTTGTCATCACAATGTTCCATGGCCCTTTCATCACAATGCTCCATGGCCCTTGTCAGCACAATGCTCCAGAATTCTTGTCATCACAATGTTCCATGACCGTGTCATCACAATGATCCATGGCCCTTGTCAGCACAATGTTCCATGACAATTTTTGTCACAATATTCCATGACCACTGTCATCACAGAGTTCTCTGCCCATATCATCATAATGTTCCTTGTCACCTTTAATCACAATGCTCCATGCCCTTTCATCACAATGCTCCAGAAATCTTGTCATCTCAATGTTCCATACCGTGTCATCACAATGCTCCATGGCCATTTTCATCACAATGCTCCAGAATTCTTGTCATC
This sequence comes from Balaenoptera acutorostrata, assembly GCF_949987535.1. NCBI lineage: Eukaryota > Metazoa > Chordata > Mammalia > Artiodactyla > Balaenopteridae > Balaenoptera > Balaenoptera acutorostrata. Next base: position 159,357 of record NW_026645794.1, on the reverse strand, counting down.
ACAATGTTCCATGGCCGTGTCATCACAATGCTCCATGGCCCTTATCAGCACAATGCTCCAGAATTCTTCTCATCACAATGTTCCATGACCGTGTCATCACAATGCTCCAGGGCCCTTGTCATCACAATGCTCCGGAATTCTTCTCATCACATTGTTCCATGACCGTGTCATCACAATGCTCCATGGCCCTTGTCATCACAATGCTCCAGAATTCTTGTCATCACAATGTTCCATGGCCGTGTCATCACAATGCTCCATGGCCCTTGTCATGACAATGCTCCAGAATTCTTCTCATCAAAATGTTCCATGACCGTGTCATCACAATGCTCCATGGCCTTTGTCTTCACAATGCTCCAGAATTCTTGTCATCACAATGTTCCATGACCGTTTCATCACAATGCACTATGGCCCTTGTCATGACAATGCTCCAGAATTCTTCTCATCACAATGTTCCATGACCGTGTCATCACAATGCTCCATGGCCCTTGTCAGCACAATGTTCCATGACACTTTTTGTCACAATACTCCATGACCACTCTCATCACAGAGTTTTCTGCCCATATCATCACAATGTTCCTTGTCACCTTTAATCACAATGCTCCATGCCCTTTCATCACAATGCTCCAGAAATCATTTTCATCGCAATGTTCCTTGACTGTGGCATCACAATGCTCCATGGCCATCATCAGCACAATGCTCCAGAATTCTTGTCATCACAATGTTCCATACCGTGTCATCACAATGCTCCATGGCCATTTTCATCACAATGCTCCAGAATTCTTGTCATCACAATGTTCCATGGCCGTGTCATCACAATGCTCCATGGCCCTTGTCAGCACAATGCTCCAGAATTCTTGTCATCAAAATGTTCCTTGACCATGTCATTACAATGGTCCATGGCCCTTGTCAGCACAATGCTTCAGAATTCTTGTCATCACCATGTTCCATGACCGTGTCATCACAATGTTACATGACCCTGGTCATCACAGTTCTCCATGACCTTTGTCATCACAATGCTCTATGTCGCTTTTCATCACAGTTCTCAATGACCACTTTAATCACTATGCTCGTTGACCATTTTCATCATATTTCTCTAGTGTCATTACAATACCCCATGGCCCCTTTCTTCACAATGCTCCATGATGCCTGTCATCACAATGCTCCATGGCTTTTGTTATCACAATGCTCCAGGACCAGTTTCATCACAATTCTCCATCCCCTTTGTCATCATGGTGCACAATGAAACCTTTCATTAAAATGCTCCATGACACTAGTCATCACAGTACTCCATGGCCTTTATCGTCACAATGCTCCCATGCACTTTTCATCACGATGTTCCATGAATACTTTCATCACATTGCTCCATGACCATCGTCATCACAATAGTCCATACCCTTGTCAACACAATGCTGCATAATCCCTGTCATCACAATTCTCCATGACTGCTGTCATCACAATAATCCAGGACAATTTTCATCACAGTGCTTCATGCCCCCAGTCATCACAGTGCTCCATGATACCTTTCATCACAATTCCTAGATGATCAATGTCATCACAATGCCCCATGACACTTGTCATCACAATTCGCTATGACCCTTGTCCTCACAATACTCGATGAACCGTGTCATCACAGTGTTCCAGGACACATGTCATCACAATGATCCATGTCTACTTCCATCACAATGCTCCAATACCCCTGTCATCACAATGCTCCATGGCCCCTGTTATCATATTGCTCCATGATCTCTGTCATCACAATGCTCCATGACCACTGTCATCAAAATGCTCCAGAACTCTTGTCATCATAATGCTCCATGCCAATGTCATCAAAATGCCCCATGACACTTGTCATCACAATGCTCCATGGCCTTTGTCATCACAATTTTCCATGGCCCCTGTCATCACAGTGCTCCATGATACCTTTCATCGCAAATCTAGATGACCACTGTCATCACAACGCCCCATGACAGATGTCATCACAATTCGCCATGGTCCTTGTCATCACAATGCTCCATGAACCGTGTCATCACAAGGTTCCAGGACACTTGTCATCACAATGATCCAAGATCACATTCATCACAGTGCTCCATGAACTCTGTCATCTCAATGCTCCATAGCCTTTGTATTCACAATGCTCCATGGCCCCTGTAATCACAGTGCTCCATGACCCTTTTCATCACAATGCTCCAAGACCGCTCTCAACACAATGCCCCATGACGCCTGACATCACAAATCTCCATAGCCTCTCTTACCAAAAAGCTCCATGATCGCTGTCAGCAGAATGTTCCATGACACTTTTCGTCACAATACTGCATGACCACTGTCATCACAGAGTTCTCTGCCCATATCATCACAATGTTCCTTGTCACCTTTAATCACAATGCTCCATGCCCTTTCATCACAATGCTCCAGAAATCATTTTCATCGCAATGTTCCTTGACTGTGGCATCACAATGCTCCATGGCCATCATCAGCACAATGCTCCAGAATTCTTGTCATCACAATGTTCCATACCGTGTCATCACAATGCTCCATGGCCATTTTCATCACAATGCTCCAGAATTCTTGTCATCACAATGTTCCATGGCCGTGTCATCACAATGCTCCATGGCCCTTGTCAGCACAATGCTCCAGAATTCTTGTCATCAAAATGTTCCTTGACCATGTCATTACAATGGTCCATGGCCCTTGTCAGCACAATGCTTCAGAATTCTTGTCATCACCATGTTCCATGACCGTGTCATCACAATGTTACATGACCCTGGTCATCACAGTTCTCCATGACCTTTGTCATCACAATGCTCTATGTCACTTTTCATCACAGTTCTCAATGACCACTTTAATCACTATGCTCGTTGACCATTTTCATCATATTTCTCTAGTGTCATTACAATACCCCATGGCCCCTTTCTTCACAATGCTCCATGATGCCTGTCATCACAATGCTCCATGGCTTTTGTTATCACAATGCTCCAGGACCAGTTTCATCACAATTCTCCATCCCCTTTGTCATCATGGTGCACAATGAAACCTTTCATTAAAATGCTCCATGACACTAGTCATCACAGTACTCCATGGCCTTTATCGTCACAATGCTCCCATGCACTTTTCATCACGATGTTCCATGAATACTTTCATCACATTGCTCCATGACCATCGTCATCACAATAGTCCATACCCTTGTCAACACAATGCTGCATAATCCCTGTCATCACAATTCTCCATGACTGCTGTCATCACAATAATCCAGGACAATTTTCATCACAGTGCTTCATGCCCCCAGTCATCACAGTGCTCCATGATACCTTTCATCACAATTCCTAGATGATCAATGTCATCACAATGCCCCTTGACACTTGTCATCACAATTCGCTATGACCCTTGTCATCACAATACTCGATGAACCGTGTCATCACAGTGTTCCAGGACACATGTCATCACAATGATCCATGTCTACTTCCATCACAATGCTCCAATACCCCTGTCATCACAATGCTCCATGGCCCTTGTTATCATATTGCTCCATGATCTCTTTCATCACAATGCTCCATGACCACTGTCATCAAAATGCTCCAGAACTCTTGTCATCATAATGCTCCATGCCAATGTCATCACAATGCTCCATGGCCTTTGTCATCACAATGTTCCATGGCCCCTGTCATCACAGTGCTCCATGATACCTTTCATCGCAAATCTAGATGACCACTGTCATCACAACGCCCCATGACAGATGTCATCACAATTCGCCATGGTCCTTGTCATCACAATGCTCCATGAACCGTGTCATCACAAGGTTCCAGGACACCTGTCATCACAATGATCCAAGATCACATTCATCACAGTGCTCCATGAAACCTGTCATCTCAATGCTCCATAGCCTTTGTATTCACAATGCTCCATGGCCCCTGTAATCACAGTGCTCCATGACCCTTTTCATCACAATGCTCCAAGACCGCTCTCAACACAATGCCCAATGACGCCTGACATCACAAATCTCCATAGCCTCTCTTACCAAAAAGCTCCATGATCGCTGTCAGCAGAATGTTCCATGACACTTTTCGTCACAATACTGCATGACCACTGTCATCACAGAGTTCTCTGCCCATATCATCACAATGTTCCTTGTCACCTTTAATCACAATGCTCCATGCCCTTTCATCACAATGCTCCAGAAATCATTTTCATCGCAATGTTCCTTGACTGTGGCATCACAATGCTCCATGGCCATCATCAGCACAATGCTCCAGAATTCTTGTCATCACAATGTTCCATACCGTGTCATCACAATGCTCCATGGCCATTTTCATCACAATCCTCCAGAATTCTTGTCATCACAATGTTCCATGGCCGTGTCATCACAATGCTCCATGTCCCTTGTCAGCACAATGCTCCAGAATTCTTGTCATCACAATGTTCCATGGCCGTGTCATCACAATGCTCCATGGCCCTTGTCATCATAATGCTCCAGAATTCTTGTCATTACTATATTCCATGAACGTGTCATCACAATGCTCTATGGCGCTTGTCATCAGAATGCTCCCGAATTCTTGTCATCACAATGTTCCATGGCCCTTTCATCACAATGCTCCATGGCCCTTGTCAGCACAATGCTCCAGAATTCTTGTCATCACAATGTTCCATGACCGTGTCATCACAATGATCCATGGCCCTTGTCAGCACAATGTTCCATGACAATTTTTGTCACAATATTCCATGACCACTGTCATCACAGAGTTCTCTGCCCATATCATCATAATGTTCCTTGTCACCTTTAATCACAATGCTCCATGCCCTTTCATCACAATGCTCCAGAAATCTTGTCATCTCAATGTTCCATACCGTGTCATCACAATGCTCCATGGCCATTTTCATCACAATGCTCCAGAATTCTTGTCATCACAATGTTCCATGGCCGTGTCATCACAATGCTCCATGGCCCTTATCAGCACAATGCTCCAGAATTCTTCTCATCACAATGTTCCATGACCGTGTCATCACAATGCTCCAGGGCCCTTGTCATCACAATGCTCCGGAATTCTTCTCATCACATTGTTCCATGACCGTGTCATCACAATGCTCCATGGCCCTTGTCATCACAATGCTCCAGAATTCTTGTCATCACAATGTTCCATGGCCGTGTCATCACAATGCTCCATGGCCCTTGTCATGACAATGCTCCAGAATTCTTCTCATCAAAATGTTCCATGACCGTGTCATCACAATGCTCCATGGCCTTTGTCTTCACAATGCTCCAGAATTCTTGTCATCACAATGTTCCATGACCGTTTCATCACAATGCACTATGGCCCTTGTCATGACAATGCTCCAGAATTCTTCTCATCACAATGTTCCATGACCGTGTCATCACAATGCTCCATGGCCCTTGTCAGCACAATGTTCCATGACACTTTTTGTCACAATACTCCATGACCACTCTCATCACAGAGTTTTCTGCCCATATCATCACAATGTTCCTTGTCACCTTTAATCACAATGCTCCATGCCCTTTCATCACAATGCTCCAGAAATCATTTTCATCGCAATGTTCCTTGACTGTGGCATCACAATGCTCCATGGCCATCATCAGCACAATGCTCCAGAATTCTTGTCATCACAATGTTCCATACCGTGTCATCACAATGCTCCATGGCCATTTTCATCACAATGCTCCAGAATTCTTGTCATCACAATGTTCCATGGCCGTGTCATCACAATGCTCCATGGCCCTTGTCAGCACAATGCTCCAGAATTCTTGTCATCAAAATGTTCCTTGACCATGTCATTACAATGGTCCATGGCCCTTGTCAGCACAATGCTTCAGAATTCTTGTCATCACCATGTTCCATGACCGTGTCATCACAATGTTACATGACCCTGGTCATCACAGTTCTCCATGACCTTTGTCATCACAATGCTCTATGTCGCTTTTCATCACAGTTCTCAATGACCACTTTAATCACTATGCTCGTTGACCATTTTCATCATATTTCTCTAGTGTCATTACAATACCCCATGGCCCCTTTCTTCACAATGCTCCATGATGCCTGTCATCACAATGCTCCATGGCTTTTGTTATCACAATGCTCCAGGACCAGTTTCATCACAATTCTCCATCCCCTTTGTCATCATGGTGCACAATGAAACCTTTCATTAAAATGCTCCATGACACTAGTCATCACAGTACTCCATGGCCTTTATCGTCACAATGCTCCCATGCACTTTTCATCACGATGTTCCATGAATACTTTCATCACATTGCTCCATGACCATCGTCATCACAATAGTCCATACCCTTGTCAACACAATGCTGCATAATCCCTGTCATCACAATTCTCCATGACTGCTGTCATCACAATAATCCAGGACAATTTTCATCACAGTGCTTCATGCCCCCAGTCATCACAGTGCTCCATGATACCTTTCATCACAATTCCTAGATGATCAATGTCATCACAATGCCCCATGACACTTGTCATCACAATTCGCTATGACCCTTGTCCTCACAATACTCGATGAACCGTGTCATCACAGTGTTCCAGGACACATGTCATCACAATGATCCATGTCTACTTCCATCACAATGCTCCAATACCCCTGTCATCACAATGCTCCATGGCCCCTGTTATCATATTGCTCCATGATCTCTGTCATCACAATGCTCCATGACCACTGTCATCAAAATGCTCCAGAACTCTTGTCATCATAATGCTCCATGCCAATGTCATCAAAATGCCCCATGACACTTGTCATCACAATGCTCCATGGCCTTTGTCATCACAATTTTCCATGGCCCCTGTCATCACAGTGCTCCATGATACCTTTCATCGCAAATCTAGATGACCACTGTCATCACAACGCCCCATGACAGATGTCATCACAATTCGCCATGGTCCTTGTCATCACAATGCTCCATGAACCGTGTCATCACAAGGTTCCAGGACACTTGTCATCACAATGATCCAAGATCACATTCATCACAGTGCTCCATGAACTCTGTCATCTCAATGCTCCATAGCCTTTGTATTCACAATGCTCCATGGCCCCTGTAATCACAGTGCTCCATGACCCTTTTCATCACAATGCTCCAAGACCGCTCTCAACACAATGCCCCATGACGCCTGACATCACAAATCTCCATAGCCTCTCTTACCAAAAAGCTCCATGATCGCTGTCAGCAGAATGTTCCATGACACTTTTCGTCACAATACTGCATGACCACTGTCATCACAGAGTTCTCTGCCCATATCATCACAATGTTCCTTGTCACCTTTAATCACAATGCTCCATGCCCTTTCATCACAATGCTCCAGAAATCATTTTCATCGCAATGTTCCTTGACTGTGGCATCACAATGCTCCATGGCCATCATCAGCACAATGCTCCAGAATTCTTGTCATCACAATGTTCCATACCGTGTCATCACAATGCTCCATGGCCATTTTCATCACAATGCTCCAGAATTCTTGTCATCACAATGTTCCATGGCCGTGTCATCACAATGCTCCATGGCCCTTGTCAGCACAATGCTCCAGAATTCTTGTCATCAAAATGTTCCTTGACCATGTCATTACAATGGTCCATGGCCCTTGTCAGCACAATGCTTCAGAATTCTTGTCATCACCATGTTCCATGACCGTGTCATCACAATGTTACATGACCCTGGTCATCACAGTTCTCCATGACCTTTGTCATCACAATGCTCTATGTCGCTTTTCATCACAGTTCTCAATGACCACTTTAATCACTATGCTCGTTGACCATTTTCATCATATTTCTCTAGTGTCATTACAATACCCCATGGCCCCTTTCTTCACAATGCTCCATGATGCCTGTCATCACAATGCTCCATGGCTTTTGTTATCACAATGCTCCAGGACCAGTTTCATCACAATTCTCCATCCCCTTTGTCATCATGGTGCACAATGAAACCTTTCATTAAAATGCTCCATGACACTAGTCATCACAGTACTCCATGGCCTTTATCGTCACAATGCTCCCATGCACTTTTCATCACGATGTTCCATGAATACTTTCATCACATTGCTCCATGACCATCGTCATCACAATAGTCCATACCCTTGTCAACACAATGCTGCATAATCCCTGTCATCACAATTCTCCATGACTGCTGTCATCACAATAATCCAGGACAATTTTCATCACAGTGCTTCATGCCCCCAGTCATCACAGTGCTCCATGATACCTTTCATCACAATTCCTAGATGATCAATGTCATCACAATGCCCCTTGACACTTGTCATCACAATTCGCTATGACCCTTGTCATCACAATACTCGATGAACCGTGTCATCACAGTGTTCCAGGACACATGTCATCACAATGATCCATGTCTACTTCCATCACAATGCTCCAATACCCCTGTCATCACAATGCTCCATGGCCCCTGTTATCATATTGCTCCATGATCTCTTTCATCACAATGCTCCATGACCACTGTCATCAAAATGCTCCAGAACTCTTGTCATCATAATGCTCCATGCCAATGTCATCACAATGCTCCATGGCCTTTGTCATCACAATGTTCCATGGCCCCTGTCATCACAGTGCTCCATGATACCTTTCATCGCAAATCTAGATGACCACTGTCATCACAACGCCCCATGACAGATGTCATCACAATTCGCCATGGTCCTTGTCATCACAATGCTCCATGAACCGTGTCATCACAAGGTTCCAGGACACCTGTCATCACAATGATCCAAGATCACATTCATCACAGTGCTCCATGAAACCTGTCATCTCAATGCTCCATAGCCTTTGTATTCACAATGCTCCATGGCCCCTGTAATCACAGTGCTCCATGACCCTTTTCATCACAATGCTCCAAGACCGCTCTCAACACAATGCCCAATGACGCCTGACATCACAAATCTCCATAGCCTCTCTTACCAAAAAGCTCCATGATCGCTGTCAGCAGAATGTTCCATGACACTTTTCGTCACAATACTGCATGACCACTGTCATCACAGAGTTCTCTGCCCATATCATCACAATGTTCCTTGTCACCTTTAATCACAATGCTCCATGCCCTTTCATCACAATGCTCCAGAAATCATTTTCATCGCAATGTTCCTTGACTGTGGCATCACAATGCTCCATGGCCATCATCAGCACAATGCTCCAGAATTCTTGTCATCACAATGTTCCATACCGTGTCATCACAATGCTCCATGGCCATTTTCATCACAATCCTCCAGAATTCTTGTCATCACAATGTTCCATGGCCGTGTCATCACAATGCTCCATGTCCCTTGTCAGCACAATGCTCCAGAATTCTTGTCATCACAATGTTCCATGGCCGTGTCATCACAATGCTCCATGGCCCTTGTCATCATAATGCTCCAGAATTCTTGTCATTACTATATTCCATGAACGTGTCATCACAATGCTCTATGGCGCTTGTCATCAGAATGCTCCAGAATTCTTGTCATCACAATGTTCCATGACCGTGTCATCACAATGATCCATGGCCCTTGTCAGCACAATGTTCCATGACAATTTTTGTCACAATACTCCATGACCACTGTCATCACAGAGTTCTCTGCCCATATCATCATAATGTTCCTTGTCACCTTTAATCACAATGCTCCATGCCCTTTCATCACAATGCTCCAGAAATCTTGTCATCTCAATGTTCCTTGACCATGTCATCACAATGTTCCATGGCCATTGTCAACTCAATGCTCCCGAATTCTTGTCATCACAATGTTCCATGGCCCTTTCATCACAATGCTCCATGGCCCTTGTCAGCACAATGCTCCAGAATTCCTGTCATCACAATGTTCCATGACCGTGTCATCACAATGCTCCAGGGCCCTTGTCATGACAATGATCCAGAATTCTTCTCATCAAAATGTTCCATGACCGTGTCATCACAATGCTCCATGGCCATTGTCATCACAATGCTCCAGAATTCTTGTCATCAAAATGTTCCATGGCCGTGTCATCACAATGCTCCATGGCCCTTGTCAGCACAATGCTCCAGAATTCTTCTCATTACAATCTTCCATGACCGTGTCATCACAATGCTCCATGGCCCTTTTCAGCACAATGCTCCAGAATTCCTGTCATCATATTGGTCCATGACCGTGTCATCACAATGCTCCATGGCCATTTTCATCACAATGCTCCAGAATTCTTGTCATCACAATGTTCCATGGCCGTGTCATCACAATGCTCCATGGCCCTTGTCAGCACAATGCTCCAGAATTCTTCTCATTACAATCTTCCATGACCGTGTCATCACAATGCTCCATGGCCCTTTTCAGCACAATGCTCCAGAATTCCTGTCATCACAATGGTCCATGACCGTGTCATCACAATGCTCCATGGCCATTTTCATCACAATGCTCCAGAATTCTTGTCATCACAATGTTCCATGGCCGTGTCATCACAATGCTCCATGGCCCTTGTCAGCACAATGCTCCAGAATTCTTGTCATCACAATGTTCCATGACCGTGTCATCACAATGCTCTATGGCCCTTGTCATCACAATGCTCCAGAATTCTTGTCATCACAATGTTCCATGACCGTGTCATCACAATGCTCCATGGCCCTTGTCAGCACAATGTTCCATGACAATTTTTGTCACAATACTCCATGACCACTGTCATGACAGAGTTCTCTGCCCATATCATCATAATGCTCCTTGTCACCTTTAATCACAATGCTCCATGCCCTTTCATCACAATGCTCCAGAAATCTTGTCATTGCAATGTTCCTTGACCATGTAATCACAATGCTCCATGACCCTTGTCATCACAATGCTCCAGAATTCTTGTCATCACAATGTTCCATGACCGTATCATCACAATGCTCCATGGCCCTTATCAGCACAATGCTCCAGAATTCTTCTCATCACAATGTTCCATGACCGTGTCATCACAATGCTCCATGGCCCTTGTCCGCACAATGCTCCAGAATTCTTGTCATCACAATGTTCCATGACCGTGTCATCACAATGCTCCATGGCCCTTGTCAGCACAATGCTCCAGAATTCTTGTCATCACAATGTTCCATGACCGTGTCTTCACAATGCTCCATGGCCCTTGTCAGCACAATGCTCCAGAATTTTTCTCATCACAATGTTCCATGACCGTGTCATCACAATGCTCCATGGCCCTTGTCATGACAATGCTCCAGAATTCTTCTCATCACAATGTTCCATGACCGTGTCATCACAATGCTCCATGACCCTGGTCATCACAGTTCTCCATGACCTTTGTCATCACAATGCTCTATGTCGCTTTTCATCACAATTCTCAATAACCACTTTAATCACTATGCTCGCTGACCATTTTCATCATATTTCTCTAGTGTCATTACAATACCCCATGGCCCCTTTCTTCACAATGCTCCATGATGCCTGTCATCACAATGCTCCATGGCTTTTGTTATCACAATGCTCCATGACCAGTTTCATCACAATTCTCCATCCCCTTTGTCATCATGGTGCACAATGAAACCTTTCATTAAAATGCTCCATGACACTAGTCATCACAGTACTCCATGGCCTTTATCGTCACAATGCTCCCATGCACTTTTCATCACGATGTTCCATGAATACTTTCATCACATTGCTCCATGACCATCGTCATCACAATAGTCCATACCCTTGTCAACACAATGCTGCATAATCCCTGTCATCACAATTCTCCATGACTGCTGTCATCACAATAATCCAGGACAATTTTCATCACAGTGCTTCATGCCCCCAGTCATCACAGTGCTCCATGATACCTTTCATCACAATTCCTAGATGATCAATGTCATCACAATGCCCCATGACACTTGTCATCACAATTCGCTATGACCCTTGTCCTCACAATACTCGATGAACCGTGTCATCACAGTGTTCCAGGACACATGTCATCACAATGATCCATGTCTACTTCCATCACAATGCTCCAATACCCCTGTCATCACAATGCTCCATGGCCCCTGTTATCATATTGCTCCATGATCTCTGTCATCACAATGCTCCATGACCACTGTCATCAAAATGCTCCAGAACTCTTGTCATCATAATGCTCCATGCCAATGTCATCAAAATGCCCCATGACACTTGTCATCACAATGCTCCATGGCCTTTGTCATCACAATTTTCCATGGCCCCTGTCATCACAGTGCTCCATGATACCTTTCATCGCAAATCTAGATGACCACTGTCATCACAACGCCCCATGACAGATGTCATCACAATTCGCCATGGTCCTTGTCATCACAATGCTCCATGAACCGTGTCATCACAAGGTTCCAGGACACTTGTCATCACAATGATCCAAGATCACATTCATCACAGTGCTCCATGAACTCTGTCATCTCAATGCTCCATAGCCTTTGTATTCACAATGCTCCATGGCCCCTGTAATCACAGTGCTCCATGACCCTTTTCATCACAATGCTCCAAGACCGCTCTCAACACAATGCCCCATGACGCCTGACATCACAAATCTCCATAGCCTCTCTTACCAAAAAGCTCCATGATCGCTGTCAGCAGAATGTTCCATGACACTTTTCGTCACAATACTGCATGACCACTGTCATCACAGAGTTCTCTGCCCATATCATCACAATGTTCCTTGTCACCTTTAATCACAATGCTCCATGCCCTTTCATCACAATGCTCCAGAAATCATTTTCATCGCAATGTTCCTTGACTGTGGCATCACAATGCTCCATGGCCATCATCAGCACAATGCTCCAGAATTCTTGTCATCACAATGTTCCATACCGTGTCATCACAATGCTCCATGGCCATTTTCATCACAATGCTCCAGAATTCTTGTCATCACAATGTTCCATGGCCGTGTCATCACAATGCTCCATGGCCCTTGTCAGCACAATGCTCCAGAATTCTTGTCATCAAAATGTTCCTTGACCATGTCATTACAATGGTCCATGGCCCTTGTCAGCACAATGCTTCAGAATTCTTGTCATCACCATGTTCCATGACCGTGTCATCACAATGTTACATGACCCTGGTCATCACAGTTCTCCATGACCTTTGTCATCACAATGCTCTATGTCGCTTTTCATCACAGTTCTCAATGACCACTTTAATCACTATGCTCGTTGACCATTTTCATCATATTTCTCTAGTGTCATTACAATACCCCATGGCCCCTTTCTTCACAATGCTCCATGATGCCTGTCATCACAATGCTCCATGGCTTTTGTTATCACAATGCTCCAGGACCAGTTTCATCACAATTCTCCATCCCCTTTGTCATCATGGTGCACAATGAAACCTTTCATTAAAATGCTCCATGACACTAGTCATCACAGTACTCCATGGCCTTTATCGTCACAATGCTCCCATGCACTTTTCATCACGATGTTCCATGAATACTTTCATCACATTGCTCCATGACCATCGTCATCACAATAGTCCATACCCTTGTCAACACAATGCTGCATAATCCCTGTCATCACAATTCTCCATGACTGCTGTCATCACAATAATCCAGGACAATTTTCATCACAGTGCTTCATGCCCCCAGTCATCACAGTGCTCCATGATACCTTTCATCACAATTCCTAGATGATCAATGTCATCACAATGCCCCTTGACACTTGTCATCACAATTCGCTATGACCCTTGTCATCACAATACTCGATGAACCGTGTCATCACAGTGTTCCAGGACACATGTCATCACAATGATCCATGTCTACTTCCATCACAATGCTCCAATACCCCTGTCATCACAATGCTCCATGGCCCCTGTTATCATATTGCTCCATGATCTCTTTCATCACAATGCTCCATGACCACTGTCATCAAAATGCTCCAGAACTCTTGTCATCATAATGCTCCATGCCAATGTCATCACAATGCTCCATGGCCTTTGTCATCACAATGTTCCATGGCCCCTGTCATCACAGTGCTCCATGATACCTTTCATCGCAAATCTAGATGACCACTGTCATCACAACGCCCCATGACAGATGTCATCACAATTCGCCATGGTCCTTGTCATCACAATGCTCCATGAACCGTGTCATCACAAGGTTCCAGGACACCTGTCATCACAATGATCCAAGATCACATTCATCACAGTGCTCCATGAAACCTGTCATCTCAATGCTCCATAGCCTTTGTATTCACAATGCTCCATGGCCCCTGTAATCACAGTGCTCCATGACCCTTTTCATCACAATGCTCCAAGACCGCTCTCAACACAATGCCCAATGACGCCTGACATCACAAATCTCCATAGCCTCTCTTACCAAAAAGCTCCATGATCGCTGTCAGCAGAATGTTCCATGACACTTTTCGTCACAATACTGCATGACCACTGTCATCACAGAGTTCTCTGCCCATATCATCACAATGTTCCTTGTCACCTTTAATCACAATGCTCCATGCCCTTTCATCACAATGCTCCAGAAATCATTTTCATCACAATGTTCCTTGACTGTGGCATCACAATGCTCCATGGCCATCATCAGCACAATGCTCCAGAATTCTTGTCATCACAATGTTCCATACCGTGTCATCACAATGCTCCATGGCCATTTTCATCACAATCCTCCAGAATTCTTGTCATCACAATGTTCCATGGCCGTGTCATCACAATGCTCCATGTCCCTTGTCAGCACAATGCTCCAGAATTCTTGTCATCACAATGTTCCATGGCCGTGTCATCACAATGCTCCATGGCCCTTGTCATCATAATGCTCCAGAATTCTTGTCATTACTATATTCCATGAACGTGTCATCACAATGCTCTATGGCGCTTGTCATCAGAATGCTCCCGAATTCTTGTCATCACAATGTTCCATGGCCCTTTCATCACAATGCTCCATGGCCCTTGTCAGCACAATGCTCCAGAATTCTTGTCATCACAATGTTCCATGACCGTGTCATCACAATGATCCATGGCCCTTGTCAGCACAATGTTCCATGACAATTTTTGTCACAATACTCCATGACCACTGTCATCACAGAGTTCTCTGCCCATATCATCATAATGTTCCTTGTCACCTTTAATCACAATGCTCCATGCCCTTTCATCACAATGCTCCAGAAATCTTGTCATCTCAATGTTCCTTGACCATGTCATCACAATGTTCCATGGCCATTGTCAACTCAATGCTCCCGAATTCTTGTCATCACAATGTTCCATGACCATGTCATCACAATGCTCCATGGCCCTTGTCAGCACAATGCTCCAGAATTCCTGTCATCACAATGTTCCATGACCGTGTCATCACAATGCTCCAGGGCCCTTGTCATGACAATGATCCAGAATTCTTCTCATCAAAATGTTCCATGACCGTGTCATCACAATGCTCCATGGCCCTTGTCAGCACAATGCTCCAGAATTCTTGTCATCACAATGTTCCATGACCGTGTCTTCACAATGCTCCATGGCCCTTGTCATGACAATGCTCCAGAATTCTTCTCATCACAATGTTCCATGACCATGTCATCACAATGTTCCATGGCCATTGTCAACTCAATGCTCCCGAATTCTTGTCATCACAATGTTCCATGGCCCTTTCATCACAATGCTCCATGGCCCTTGTCATCATAATGCTCCAGAATTCTTGTCATCACAATGTTCCATGACCGTATCATCACAATGCTCCATGGCCCTTGTCAGCACAATGCTCCAGAATTCCTGTCATCACAATGTTCCATGACCGTGTCATCACAATGCTCCAGGGCACTTGTCATGACAATGATCCAGAATTCTTCTCATCAAAATGTTCCATGACCGTGTCATCACAATGCTCCATGGCCATTGTCATCACAATGCTCCAGAATTCTTGTCATCACAATGTTCCATGACCGTGTCATCACAATGCTCCATGGCCCTTGTCATCACAATCCTCCAGAATTCTTGTCATCACAATGTTCCATACCGTGTCATCACAATGCTCCATGGCCATTGTCATCACAATGCTCCAGAATTCTTGTCATCACAATGTTCCATGGCCGTGTCATCACAATGCTCTATGGCCCTTGTCAGCACAATGCTCCAGAATTCTTCTCATTACAATCTTCCATGACCGTGTCATCACAATGCTCCATGGCCCTTTTCAGCAAAATGCTCCAGAATTCCTGTCATCACAATGGTCCATGACCGTGTCATCACAATGCTCCATGGCCCTTGTCATCACAATGCTCCAGAATTCTTGTCATCACAATGTTCCATGACCGTGTCATCACAATGTTCCATGGCCCTTGTCAGCACAATGTTCCATGACAATTTTTGTCACAATACTCCCTGACCACTGTCATCACAGAGTTCTCTGCCCATATCATCATAATGTTCCTTGTCACCTTTAATCACAATGCTCCATGCCCTTTCATCACAATGCTCCAGAAATCTTGTCATCTCAATGTTCCTTGACCATGTCATCACAATGCTCCATGACACTTGTCATCACAATGCTCCAGAATTCTTGTCATCACAATGTTCCATGACCGTACCATCACAATGCTCCATGGCCCTTGGCAGCACAATGCTCCAGAATTCTTCTCATCACAATGTTCCATGACCGTGTCATCACAATGCTCCATGGCCCTTGTCCGCACAATACTCCAGAATTCTTGTCATCACAATGTTCCATGACCGTGTCATCACAATGCTCTATGGCCCTTGTCATCACAATGCTCCAGAATTCTTGTCATCACAATGTTCCATGACCGTGTCATCACAATGCTCCATGGCCCTTGTCAGCACAATGTTCCATGACAATTTTTGTCACAATACTCCATGACCACTGTCATCACAGAGTTCTCTGCCCATATCATCATAATGTTCCTTGTCACCTTTAATCACAATGCTCCATGCCCTTTCATCACAATGCTCCAGAAATCTTGTCATCGCAATGTTCCTTGACCATGTCATCACAATGCTCCATGGCCCTTTTCAGCACAATGCTCCAGAATTCCTGTCATCACAATGTTCCATGACTGTGTCATCACAATGCTCCATGGCCCTTGTCATCACAATGCTCCAGAATTCTTGTCATCAAAATGTTCCTTGACCATGTCATTACAATGGTCCATGGCCCTTGTCAGCACAATGCTTCAGAATTCTTGTCATCACCATGTTCCATGACCGTGTCATCACAATGTTACATGACCCTGGTCATCACAGTTCTCCATGACCTTTGTCATCACAATGCTCTATGTCGCTTTTCATCACAGTTCTCAATGACCACTTTAATCACTATGCTCGCTGACCATTTTCATCATATTTCTCTAGTGTCATTACAATACCCCATGGCCCCTTTCTTCACAATGCTCCATGATGCCTGTCATCACAATGCTCCATGGCTTTTGTTATCACAATGCTCCAGGACCAGTTTCATCACAATTCTCCATCCCCTTTGTCATCATGGTGCACAATGAAACCTTTCATTAAAATGCTCCATGACACTAGTCATCACAGTACTCCATGGCCTTTATCGTCACAATGCTCCCATGCACTTTTCATCACGATGTTCCATGAATACTTTCATCACATTGCTCCATGACCATCGTCATCACAATAGTCCATACCCTTGTCAACACAATGCTGCATAATCCCTGTCATCACAATTCTCCATGACTGCTGTCATCACAATAATCCAGGACAATTTTCATCACAGTGCTTCATGCCCCCAGTCATCACAGTGCTCCATGATACCTTTCATCACAATTCCTAGATGATCAATGTCATCACAATGCCCCTTGACACTTGTCATCACAATTCGCTATGACCCTTGTCATCACAATACTCGATGAACCGTGTCATCACAGTGTTCCAGGACACATGTCATCACAATGATCCATGTCTACTTCCATCACAATGCTCCAATACCCCTGTCATCACAATGCTCCATGGCCCCTGTTATCATATTGCTCCATGATCTCTTTCATCACAATGCTCCATGACCACTGTCATCAAAATGCTCCAGAACTCTTGTCATCATAATGCTCCATGCCAATGTCATCACAATGCTCCATGGCCTTTGTCATCACAATGTTCCATGGCCCCTCTCATCACAGTGCTCCATGATACCTTTCATCGCAAATCTAGATGACCACTGTCATCACAACGCCCCATGACAGATGTCATCACAATTCGCCATGGTCCTTGTCATCACAATGCTCCATGAACCGTGTCATCACAAGGTTCCAGGACACCTGTCATCACAATGATCCAAGATCACATTCATCACAGTGCTCCATGAAACCTGTCATCTCAATGCTCCATAGCCTTTGTATTCACAATGCTCCATGGCCCCTGTAATCACAGTGCTCCATGACCCTTTTCATCACAATGCTCCAAGACCGCTCTCAACACAATGCCCAATGACGCCTGACATCACAAATCTCCATAGCCTCTCTTACCAAAAAGCTCCATGATCGCTGTCAGCAGAATGTTCCATGACACTTTTCGTCACAATACTGCATGACCACTGTCATCACAGAGTTCTCTGCCCATATCATCACAATGTTCCTTGTCACCTTTAATCACAATGCTCCATGCCCTTTCATCACAATGCTCCAGAAATCATTTTCATCGCAATGTTCCTTGACTGTGGCATCACAATGCTCCATGGCCATCATCAGCACAATGCTCCAGAATTCTTGTCATCACAATGTTCCATACCGTGTCATCACAATGCTCCATGGCCATTTTCATCACAATGCTCCAGAATTCTTGTCATCACAATGTTCCATGGCCGTGTCATCACAATGCTCCATGGCCCTTGGCAGCACAATGCTCCAGAATTCTTCTCATCACAATGTTCCATGACCGTATCATCACAATGCTCCATGGCCTTGTCATCACAATGCTCCGGAATTCTTCTCATCACAATGTTCCATGACTGTGTCATCAGAATGCTCCATTGCCATTGTCATCACAATGCTCCAGAATTCTTGTCATCACAATGTTCCATGACCGTGTCATCACAATGCTCCATGGCCATTGTCATCACAATCCTCCAGAATTCTTGTCATCACAATGTTCCATACCGTGTCATCACAATGCTCCATGGCCATTGTCATCACAATGCTCCAGAATTCTTGTCATCACAATGTTCCATGGCCGTGTCATCACAATGCTCCATGTCCCTTGTCAGCACAATGCTCCAGAATTCTTGTCATCACAATGTTCCATGGCCGTGTCATCACAATGCTCCATGGCCCTTGTCATCATAATGCTCCAGAATTCTTGTCATTACTATATTCCATGAACGTGTCATCACAATGCTCTATGGCGCTTGTCATCAGAATGCTCCCGAATTCTTGTCATCACAATGTTCCATGGCCCTTTCATCACAATGCTCCATGGCCCTTGTCAGCACAATGCTCCAGAATTCTTGTCATCACAATGTTCCATGACCGTGTCATCACAATGCTCCATGGCCCTTGTCAGCACAATGTTCCATGACAATTTTTGTCACAATACTCCATGACCACTGTCATCACAGAGTTCTCTGCCCATATCATCATAATGTTCCTTGTCACCTTTAATCACAATGCTCCATGCCCTTTCATCACAATGCTCCAGAAATCTTGTCATCTCAATGTTCCTTGACCATGTCATCACAATGCTCCATGACCCTTGTCATCACAATGCTCCAGAATTCTTGTCATCACAATGTTCCATGACCGTACCATCACAATGCTCCATGGCCCTTGGCAGCACAATGCTCCAGAATTCTTCTCATCACAATGTTCCATGACCGTGTCATCACAATGCACCATGGCCCTTGTCCGCACAATGCTCCAGAATTCTTGTCATCACAATGTTCCATGACCGTGTCATCACAATGCTCTATGGCCCTTGTCATCACAATGCTCCAGAATTCTTGTCATCACAATGTTCCATGACCGTGTCATCACAATGCTCCATGGCCCTTGTCAGCACAATGTTCCATGACAATTTTTGTCACAATACTCCATGACCACTGTCATCACAGAGTTCCCTGCCCATATCATCATAATGTTCCTTGTCACCTTTAATCACAATGCTCCATGCCCTTTCATCACAATGCTCCAGAAATCTTGTCATTGCAATGTTCCTTGACCATGTCATCACAATGCTCCATGACCCTTGTCATCACAATGCTCCAGAATTCTTGTCATCACAATGTTCCATGACCGTGTCATCACAATGCTCCATGGCCCTTGTCAGCACAATGTTCCATGACAATTTTTGTCACAATACTCCATGACCACTGTCATCACAGAGTTCCCTGCCCATATCATCATAATGTTCCTTGTCACCTTTAATCACAATGCTCCATGCCCTTTCATCACAATGCTCCAGAAATCTTGTCATTGCAATGTTCCTTGACCAAGTCATCACAATGCTCCATGACCCTTGTCATCACAATGCTCCAGAATTCTTGTCATCACAATGTTCCATGACCGTATCATCACAATGCTCCATGGCCCTTGTCAGCACAATGCTCCAGAATTCTTGTCATCACAATGTTCCATGACCGTATCATCACAATGCTCCATGGCCCTTGTCCGCACAATGCTCCAGAATTCTTGTCATCACAATGTTCCATGACCGTGTCATCACAATGCTCCATGGCCCTTGTCAGCACAATGCTCCAGAATTCTTGTCATTACAATGTTCCATGACCGTGTCTTCACAATGCTCCATGGCCCTTGTCATGACAATGCTCCAGAATTCTTCTCATCACAATGTTCCATGACCATGTCATCACAATGTTACATGGCCATTGTCAACTCAATGCTCCCGAATTCTTGTCATCACAATGTTCCATGGCCCTTTCATCACAATGCTCCATGGCCCTTGTCATCATAATGCTCCAGAATTCTTGTCATCACAATGTTCCATGACCGTATCATCACAATGCTCCATGGCCCTTGTCAGCACAATGCTCCAGAATTCCTGTCATCACAATGTTCCATGACCGTGTCATCACAATGCTCCAGGGCCCTTGTCATGACAATGATCCAGAATTCTTCTCATCAAAATGTTCCATGACCGTGTCATCACAATGCTCCATGGCCATTGTCATCACAATGCTCCAGAATTCTTGTCATCAAAATGTTCCATGGCCGTGTCATCACAATGCTCCATGGCCCTTGTCAGCACAATGCTCCAGAATTCTTCTCATTACAATCTTCCATGACCGTGTCATCACAATGCTCCATGGCCCTTTTCAGCACAATGCTCCAGAATTCCTGTCATCACAATGGTCCATGACCGTGTCATCACAATGCTCCATGGCCCTTGTCATCACAATGCTCCAGAATTCTTGTCATCACAATGTTCCATGACCGTGTCATCACAATGTTCCATGGCCCTTGTCAGCACAATGTTCCATGACAATTTTTGTCACAATACTCCATGACCACTGTCATCACAGAGTTCTCTGCCCATATCATCATAATGTTCCTTGTCACCTTTAATCACAATGCTCCATGCCTTTTCATCACAATGCTCCAGAAATCTTGTCATCGCAATGTTCCTTGACCATGTCATCACAATGCTCCATGACCCTTGTCATCACAATGCTCCAGAATTCTGGTCATCACAATGTTCCATGACCGTATCATCACAATGCTCCATGGCCCTTGTCAGCACAATGCTCCAGAATTCTTCTCATCACGATGTTCCATGACCGTGTCATCACAATGCTCCATGGCCCTTGTCCGCACAATGCTCCAGAATTCTTGTCATCACAATTTTCCATGACCGTGTCATCACAATGCTCCATGGCCCTTGTCAGCACAATGCTCCAGAATTCTTGTCATCACAATGTTCCATGACCGTGTCTTCACAATGCTCCATGGCCCTTGTCATGACAATGCTCCAGAATTCTTCTCATCACAATGTTCCATGACCATGTCATCACAATGTTCCATGGCCATTGTCAACTCAATGCTCCCGAATTCTTGTCATCACAATGTTCCATGGCCCTTTCATCACAATGCTCCATGGCCCTTGTCAGCACAATGCTCCAGAATTCTTATCATCACAATGTTCCATGACCGTGTCATCACAGGACTCCATGGCCATTGTCATCACAATGCTCCAGAATTTTTGTCATCAAAATGTTCCATGGCCGTGTCATCACAATGCTCCATGGCCCTTGTCAGCACAATGCTCCAGAATTCTTCTCATCACAATGTTCCATGACCGTATCATCACAATGCTCCATGGCCCTTGTCATCACAATGCTCCAGAATTCTTGTCATCACAATGTTCCATACCATGTCATCACAATGCTCCATGGCCATTGTCATCACAATGCTCCAGAATTCTTGTCATCACAATGTTCCATGACCGTGTCATCACAATGCTCCATGGCCCTTGTCAGCACAATGCTGCAGAATTCTTCTCATCACAATTTTCCATAACCGTGTCATCACAATGCTTCATGGCCCTTGTCATCACAATGCTCCGGAATTCTTCTCATCACATTGTTCCATAACCATGTCATCACAATGCTCCATGGCCCTTTTCAGCACAATGCTCCAGAATTCCTGTCATCACAATGTTCCATGACCGTGTTATCACAATGCTCCATGGCCCTTGTCATCACAATGCTCCAGAAGTCTTGTCATCACAATGTTCCATACCGTGTCATCACAATGCTCCATGGCCATTGTCATCACAGTGCTCCAGAATTCTTGTCATCACAATGTTCCATGACCGTATCATCACAATGCTCCATGGCCCTTGTCAGCACAATGCTCCAGAATTCTTCTCATCACAATGTTCCATGACCGTGTCATCACAATGCTCCATGGCCCTTGTCAGCACAATGCCCCGGAATTCTTGTCATCACAATGTTCCATGGCCGTGTCATCACAATGCTCCATGGCCCTTGTCATCACAATGCTCCAGAATTCCTGTCATCAAATTGTTCCATGACCGTGTCATCACAATGCTCCATGGCCCTTGTCAGCACAATGCTCCAGAATTCTTGTCATCACAATGTTCCATACCGTGTCATCAGAATGCTCCATGGCCACTGTCATCACAGTGCTCCAGAATTCTTGTCATCACAATGTTCCATGGCCGTGTCATCACAATGCTCCATGGCCCTTGTCATCACAATGCTCCAGAATTCTTGTCATTACTATATTCCATGAACGTGTCATCACAATGCTCTATGGCGCTTGTCATCAGAATGCTCCAGAATTCTTGTCATCACAATGTTCCATGACCATGTCATCACAATGCTCCATCGCCTTTGTCATCAGAATGCTCCAGAATTCTTGTCATCACAATGTTCCATGACCGTGTCATAACAAGGCTCCATGGCCCTTGTCAGCACAATGCTCCAGAATTCTTGTCATCACAATGTTCCATGACCGTGGCATCACAATGCTCCATGGCCCTTGTCAGCACAATGCTCCAGAATTCTTGTCATCACAATGTTCCATGAACGTGTCATCACAATGCTCCATGGCCCTTGTCAGCACAATGTTCCATGACAATTTTTGTCACAATACTCCATGACCACTGTCATCACAGAGTTCTCTGCCCATATCATCATAATGTTCCTTGTCACCTTTAATCACAATGCTCCATGCCCTTTCATCACAATACTCCAGAAATCTTCTCATCGCAATGTTCCTTGACCATGTCTTCACAATGCTCCATGACCCTTGTCATCACAATGCTCCAGAATATTTGTCATCACAATGTTCCATGACCGTATCATCACAATGCTCCATGGCCCTTGTCAGCACAATGCTCCAGAATTCTTCTCATCACAATGTTCCATGGCCGTGTCATCACAGTGCTCCATGGCCCTTGTCAGCACAATGCTCCAGAATTCTTTTTCATCACAATGTTCCATGGCCGTGTCATCACAATGCTCCATGGCCATTGTCATCATAATGCTCCAGAATTCTTGTCATTACTATATTCCATGAACGTGTCATCACAATGCTCTATGGCGCTTGTCATCAGAATGCTCCCGAATTCTTGTCATCACAATGTTCCATGGCCCTTTCATCACAATGCTCCATGGCCCTTGTCACCACAATGCTCCAGAATTCTTGTCATCACAATGTTCCATGACCGTGTCATCTCAATGCTCCATGGCCCTTGTCAGCACAATGTTCCATGACAATTTTTGTCACAATAATCCATGACCACTGTCATCACAGAGTTCTCTGCCCATATCATCATAATATTCCCTGTCACCTTTAATCACAATGCTCCATGCCCTTTCATCACAATGCTCCAGAAATCTTGTCATCTCAATGTTCCTTGACCATGTCATCACAATGCTCCATGACCCTTGTCATCACAATGCTCCAGAATTCTTGTCATCACAATGTTCCATGACCGTATCATCACAATGCTCCATGGCCCTTGTCATCACAATGCTCCAGAAGTTTTGTCATCACAAGGTTCCATGACCGTGTCATCACAATGCTCCATGGCCCTTGTCAGCACAATGCTCCAGAATTCTTGTCATCACAATGTTCCATGACCGTGTCATCACAATGCTCCATGGCCCTTGTCATGACAATGATCCAGAATTCTTCTCATCACAATGTTCCATGACCGTGTCATCACAGGACTCCATGGCCATTGTCATCACAATGCTCCAGAATTTTTGTCATCAAAATGTTCCATGGCCGTGTCATCACAATGCTCCATGGCCCTTGTCAGCACAATGCTCCAGAATTCTTCTCATCACAATGTTCCATGACCGTATCATCACAATACTCCATGGCCCTTGTCATCACAATTCTACAGAATTCTTGTCATCACAATGTTCCATACCGTGTCATCACAATGCTCCATGGCCATTGTCATCACAATGCTCCAGAATTCTTGTCATCACAATGTTCCATGACCGTGTCATCACAATGCTCCATGGCCCTTGTCAGCACAATGTTCCATGACAATTTTTGTCACAATACTCCATGACCACTGTCATCACAGAGTTCTCTGCCCATATCATCATAATGTTCCTTGTCACCTTTAATCACAATGCTCCATGCCCTTTCATCACAATGCTCCAGAAATCTTGTCATCGCAATGTTCCTTGACCATGTCATCACAATGCTCCATGACCCTTGTCATCACAATGCTCCAGAATTCTTGTCATCACAATGTTCCATGACCGTGTCATCACAATGCTCCATGGCCCTTGTCAGCACAATGCTCCAGAATTCTTCTCATCACAATGTTCCATGACCGTGTCATCACAATGCTACATGGCCCTTGTCAGCACAATGTTCCATGACAATTTTTGTCACAATACTCCATGACCACTGTCATCACAGAGTTCTCTGCCCATATCATCATAATGTTCCTTGTCATCTTTAATCACAATGCTCCATGCCCTTTCTTCACAATGCTCCAGAAATCTTGTCATCTCAATGTTCCTTGACCATGTCATCACAATGCTCCATGACCCTTGTCATCACAATGCTCCAGAATTCTTGTCATCACAATGTTCCATGACCCTACCATCACAATGCTCCATGGCCCTTGTCAGCACAATGCTCCAGAATTCTTCTCATCACAATGTTCCATGACCGTGTCATCACAATGCTCCATGGCCCTTGTCCGCACAATGCTCCAGAATTCTTGTCATCACAATGTTCCATGACCGTGTCATCACAATGCTCCATGGCCCTTGTCAGCACAATGTTCCATGACAATTTTTGTCACAATACTCCATGACCACTGTCATCACAGAGTTCTCTGCCCATATCATCATAATGTTCCTTGTCACCTTTAATCACAATGCTCCATTCCCTTTCATCACAATGCTCCAGAAATCTTGTCATCGCAATGTTCCTTGACCATGTCATCACAATGCTCCATGACCCTTGTCATCACAATGCTCCAGAATTCTTGTCATAACAATGTTCCATGACCGGATCATCACAATGCTCCATGGCCCTTGTCAGCACAATGCTCCAGAATTCTTCTCATCACAATGTTCCATGACCGTGTCATCACAATGCTCCATGGCCCTTGTCCGCACAATGTTCCAGAAATCTTGTCATCACAATGTTCCATGACCGTGTCATCACAATGCTCCATGGCCCTTGTCAGCACAATGCTCCAGAATTCTTGTCATCACAATGTTCCATGACCGTGTCGTCACAATGCTCCATGGCCCTTGTCATGACAATGCTCCAGAATTCTTCTCATCACAATGTTCCATGACCATGTCATCACAATGTTCCATGGCCATTGTCAACTCAATGCTCCCGAATTCTTGTCATCACAATGTTCCATGGCCCTTTCATCACAATGCTCCATGGCCCTTTTCATCATAATGCTCCAGAATTCTTGTCATCACAGTGTTCCATGACCGTATCATCACAATGCTCCATGGCCCTTGTCAGCAAAATGCTCCAGAATTCCTGTCATCACAATGTTCCATGACCGTGTCATCACAATGCTCCAGGGCCCTTGTCATGACAATGATCCAGAATTCTTCTCATCACAATGTTCCATGACCGTGTCATCACAATGCTCCATGGCCATTGTCATCACAATGCTCCAGAATTCTTGTCATCAAAATGTTCCATGGCCGTGTCATCACAATGCTCCATGGCCCTTGTCAGCACTATGCTCCAGAATTCTTCTCATCACAATGTTCCATGACCGTGTCATCACAATGCTCCATGGCCCTTGTCAGCACAATGTTCCATGACAATTTTTGTCACAATACTCCATGACCACTCTCATCACAGAATTCTCTGCCCATATCATCATAATGTTCCTTGTCACCTTTAATCACAATGCTCCATGCCCTTTCATCACAATGCTCCAGAAATCTTGTCATCGCAATGTTCCTTGACCATATCATCACAATGCTCCATGACCCTTGTCATCACAATGCTCCAGAATTCTTGTCATCACAATGTTCCATGACCGTATCATCACAATGCTCCATGGCCCTTGTCAGCACAATGCTCCAGAATTCTTATCATCACAATGTTCCATGACCGTGTCATCACAATGCTCCATGGCCCTTGTCAGCACAATGCTCCAGAATTCTTGTCATCACAATGTTTCATGACCGTGTCATCACAATGCTCCATGGCCCTTGTCAGCACAATGCTCCAGAATTCTTGTCATCACAATGTTCCATGACCGTGTCATCACAATGCTCCATGGCCCTTGTCATCATAATGCTCCAGAATTCTTGTCATCACAATGTTCCATGACCGTGTCATCACAATGCTCCATGGCCCTTGTCAGCACAATGCTGCAGAATTCTTCTCATCACAATGTTCCATGACCGTGTCATCACAATGCTCCATGGCCCTTGTCATCACAATGCTCCGGAATTCTTCTCATCACATTGTTCCATAACCATGTCATCACAATGCTCCATGGCCCTTTTCAGCACAATGCTCCAGAATTCCTGTCATCACAATGTTCCATGACCGTGTCATCACAATGCTCCATGGCCCTTTTCATCACAATGCTCCAGAAGTTTTGTCATCACAATGTTCCATGACCGTGTCATCACAATGCTCCATGGCCCTTGTCAGCACAATGCTCCAGAATTCTTGTCATCACAATGTTCCATGACCGTGTCATCACAATGCTCCATGGCCCT
The DNA here is from genome assembly GCF_949987535.1 of Balaenoptera acutorostrata. Taxonomy (NCBI): domain Eukaryota; kingdom Metazoa; phylum Chordata; class Mammalia; order Artiodactyla; family Balaenopteridae; genus Balaenoptera; species Balaenoptera acutorostrata. The sequence goes on along the minus strand of NW_026645794.1, from coordinate 131,781 downwards.
TGTCATGACAATGATCCAGAATTCTTCTCATCACAATGTTCCATGACCGTGTCATCACAGGACTCCATGGCCATTGTCATCACAATGCTCCAGAATTTTTGTCATCAAAATGTTCCATGGCCGTGTCATCACAATGCTCCATGGCCCTTGTCAGCACAATGCTCCAGAATTCTTCTCATCACAATGTTCCATGACCGTATCATCACAATGCTCCATGGCCCTTGTCATCACAATGCTCTGGAATTCTTCTCATCACATTGTTCCATAACCATGTCATCACAATGCTCCATGGCCCTTTTCAGCACAATGCTCCAGAATTCCTGTCATCACAATGTTCCATGACCGTGTTATCACAATGCTCCATGGCCCTTGTCATCACAATGCTCCAGAAGTCTTGTCATCACAATGTTCCATACCGTGTCATCACAATGCTCCATGGCCATTGTCATCACAGTGCTCCAGAATTCTTGTCATCACAATGTTTCTTGACCGTATCATCACAATGCTCCATGGCCCTTGTCAGCACAATGCTCCAGAATTCTTCTCATCACAATGTTCCATGACAATGTCATCACAATGTTCCATGGCCATTGTCAACACAATCCTCCCGAATTCTTTTCATCAAAATGTTCCATGGCCGTGTCATCACAATGCTCCATGGCCCTTGTCGGCACAATGCTCCAGAATTCTTCTCATCACAATGTTCCATGACCGTGTCATCAGAATGCTCCATGGCCCTTGTCATCACAATGCTCCGGAATTCTTCTCATCACATTGTTCCATGATCGTGTCATCACAATTCTCCATGGCCCTTTTCAGCACAATCCTCCAGAATTCCTGTCATCACAATGTTCCATGATCGTGTCATCACAATGCTCCATGGCCCTTGTCATCACAATGCTCCAGAATTCTTGTCATCACAATCTTCCATGACCGTGTCATCACAATGCTCCATGGCCATTGTCAGCACAATGTTCCATGACAATTTTTGTCACAATACTCCATGACCACTGTCATCACAGAGTTCTCTGCCCATATCATCATAATGTTCCTTGTCACCTTTAATCACAATGCTCCATGCCCTTTCACCAGAATACTCCAGAAATCTTGTCATCGCAATGTTCCTTGACCATGTCATCACAATGCTCCATGACCCTTGTCATCACAATGCTCCAGAATTCTTGTCATCACAATGTTCCATGACCGTATCATCACAATGCTCCATGGCCCTTGTCAGCACAATGCTCCAGAATTCTTCTCATCACAATGTTCCATGGCCGTGTCATCACAATGCTCCATGGCCCTTGTCAGCACAATGCTCCAGAATTTGTGTCATCACAATGTTCCATGGCCGTGTCATCACAATGCTCCATGGCCCTTGTCATCATAATGCTCCAGAATTCTTGTCATTACTATATTCCATGAACGTGTCATCACAATGCTCTATGGCGCTTGTCATCAGAATGCTCCCGAATTCTTGTCATCACAATGTTCCATGGCCCTTTCATCACAATGCTCCATGGCCCTTGTCAGCACAATGCTCCAGAATTCTTGTCATCACAATGTTCCATGACCGTGTCATCACAATGCTCCATGGCCCTTGTCAGCACAATGTTCCATGACAATTTTTGTCACAATACTCCATGACCACTGTCATCACAGAGTTCTCTGCCCATATCATCATAATATTCCTTGTCAACTTTAATCACAATGCTCCATGCCCTTTCATCACAATGCTCCAGAAATCTTGTCATCTCAATGTTCCATGACCATGTCATCACAATGCTCCATGACCCTTGTCATCACAATGCTCCAGAATTCTTGTCATCACAATGTTCCATGACCGTATCATCACAATGCTCCATGGCCCTTGTCAGCACAATGCTCCAGAATTCTTCTCATCACAATGCTCCATGACCACTGTCATCAAAATGCTCCAGAACTCTTGTCATCATAATGCTCCATGCCAATGTCATCACAATGCTCCATGGCCTTTGTCATCACAATGTTCCATGGCCCCTGTCATCACAGTGCTCCATGATACCTTTCATCGCAAATCTAGATGACCACTGTCATCACAACGCCCCATGACAGATGTCATCACAATTCGCCAAGGTCCTTGTCATCACAATGCTCCATGAACCGTGTCATCACAAGGTTCCAGGACACTTGTCATCACAATGATCCAAGATCACATTCATCACAGTGCTCCATGAAACCTGTCATCTCAATGCTCCATAGCCTTTGTATTCACAATGCTCCATGGCCCCTGTAATCACAGTGCTCCATGACCCTTTTCATCACAATGCTCCAAGACCGCTCTCAACACAATGCCCAAAGACGCCTGACATCACAAATCTCCATAGCCTCTCTTACCAAAAAGCTCCATGATCGCTGTCAGCAGAATGTTCCATGACACTTTTCGTCACAATACTGCATGACCACTGTCATCACAGAGTTCTCTGCCCATATCATCACAATGTTCCTTGTCACCTTTAATCACAATGCTCCATGCCCTTTCATCACAATGCTCCAGAAATCATTTTCATCGCAATGTTCCTTGACTGTGGCATCACAATGCTCCATGGCCATCATCAGCACAATGCTCCAGAATTCTTGTCATCACAATGTTCCATACCGTGTCATCACAATGCTCCATGGCCATTTTCATCACAATGCTCCAGAATTCTTGTCATCACAATGTTCCATGGCCGTGTCATCACAATGCTCCATGTCCCTTGTCAGCACAATGCTCCAGAATTCTTGTCATCACAATGTTCCATGGCCGTGTCATCACAATGCTCCATGGCCCTTGTCATCATAATGCTCCAGAATTCTTGTCATTACTATATTCCATGAACGTGTCATCACAATGCTCTATGGCGCTTGTCATCAGAATGCTCCCGAATTCTTGTCATCACAATGTTCCATGGCCCTTTCATCACAATGCTCCATGGCCCTTGTCAGCACAATGCTCCAGAATTCTTGTCATCACAATGTTCCATGACCGTGTCATCACAATGCTCCATGGCCCTTGTCAGCGCAATGCTCCAGAATTCTTCTCATCACAATGTTCCATGACCGTGTCATCACAATGCTCCATGGCCCTTGTCATCGCAATGCTCAGGAATTCTTGTCATCACAATGTTCCATGACCGTGTCATCACAATGCTCCATGGCCTTGTCATGACAATGCTCCCGAATTCTTCTCATCACAATGTTCCATGACCGTGTCATCACAATGCTCCATGGCCCTTGTCCGCACAATGCTCCAGAATTCTTGTCATCACAATGTTCCATGACCGTGTCATCACAATGCTCCATGGCCCTTGTCATCACAATGCTCCAGAATTCTTGTCATCACAATGTTCCATGACCGTGTCATCACAATGCTCCATGGCCCTTGTCAGCGCAATGCTCCAGAATTCTTCTCATCACAATGTTCCATGACCGTGTCATCACAATGCTCCATGGCCCTTGTCATCGCAATGCTCAGGAATTCTTGTCATCACAATGTTCCATGACCGTGTCATCACAATGCTCCATGGCCCTTGTCAGCGCAATGCTCCAGAATTCTTCTCATCACAATGTTCCATGACCGTGTCATCACAATGCTCCATGGCCCTTGTCAGCACAATGCTCCAGAATTCTTGTCATCACAATATTCCATGACCGTGTCGTCACAATGCTCCATGGCCCTTGTCATGACAATGCTCCAGAATTCTTCTCATCACAATGTTCCATGACCATGTCATCACAATGTTCCATGGCCATTGTCAACTCAATGCTCCCGAATTCTTGTCATCACAATGTTCCATGGCCCTTTCATCACAATGCTCCATGGCCCTTTTCATCATAATGCTCCAGAATTCTTGTCATCACAGTGTTCCATGACCGTATCATCACAATGCTCCATGGCCCTTGTCAGCAAAATGCTCCAGAATTCCTGTCATCACAATGTTCCATGACCGTGTCATCACAATGCTCCAGGGCCCTTGTCATGACAATGATCCAGAATTCTTCTCATCACAATGTTCCATGACCGTGTCATCACAATGCTCCATGGCCATTGTCATCACAATGCTCCAGAATTCTTGTCATCAAAATGTTCCATGGCCGTGTCATCACAATGCTCCATGGCCCTTGTCAGCACTATGCTCCAGAATTCTTCTCATCACAATGTTCCATGACCGTGTCATCACAATGCTCCATGGCCCTTGTCAGCACAATGTTCCATGACAATTTTTGTCACAATACTCCATGACCACTCTCATCACAGAGTTCTCTGCCCATATCATCATAATGTTCCTTGTCACCTTTAATCACAATGCTCCATGCCCTTTCATCACAATGCTCCAGAAATCTTGTCATCGCAATGTTCCTTGACCATATCATCACAATGCTCCATGACCCTTGTCATCACAATGCTCCAGAATTCTTGTCATCACAATGTTCCATGACCGTATCATCACAATGCTCCATGGCCCTTGTCAGCACAATGCTCCAGAATTCTTCTCATCAAAATGTTCCATGACCGTGTCATCACAATGCTCCCTGGCCCTTGTCCGCACAATGCTCCAGAATTCTTGTCATCACAATGTTCCATGACCGTGTCATCACAATGCTCCATGGCACTTGTCAGCACAATGCTCCAGAATTCTTATCATCACAATGTTCCATGACCGTGTCATCACAATGCTCCATGGCCCTTGTCAGCACAATGCTCCAGAATTCTTGTCATCACAATGTTTCATGACCGTGTCATCACAATGCTCCATGGCCCTTGTCCGCACAATGCTCCAGAATTCTTGTCATCACAATGTTCCATGACCATGTCATCACAATGCTCCATGGCCCTTGTCCGCACAATGCTCCAGAATTCTTGTCATCACAATGTTCCATGACCGTGTCATCACAATGCTCCATGGCCCTTGTCATCACAATGCTCCAGAATTCTTGTCATCACAATGTTCCATGACCGTGTCATCACAATGCTCCATGGCCCTTGTCAGCGCAATGCTCCAGAATTCTTCTCATCACAATGTTCCATGACCGTGTCATCACAATGCTCCATGGCCCTTGTCATCGCAATGCTCAGGAATTCTTGTCATCACAATGTTCCATGACCGTGTCATCACAATGCTCCATGGCCCTTGTCAGCGCAATGCTCCAGAATTCTTCTCATCACAATGTTCCATGACCGTGTCATCACAATGCTCCATGGCCCTTGTCAGCACAATGCTCCAGAATTCTTGACATCACAATGTTCCATGACCGTGTCGTCACAATGCTCCATGGCCCTTGTCATGACAATGCTCCAGAATTCTTCTCATCACAATGTTCCATGACCATGTCATCACAATGTTCCATGGCCATTGTCAACTCAATGCTCCCGAATTCTTGTCATCACAATGTTCCATGGCCCTTTCATCACAATGCTCCATGGCCCTTTTCATCATAATGCTCCAGAATTCTTGTCATCACAGTGTTCCATGACCGTATCATCACAATGCTCCATGGCCCTTGTCAGCAAAATGCTCCAGAATTCCTGTCATCACAATGTTCCATGACCGTGTCATCACAATGCTCCAGGGCCCTTGTCATGACAATGATCCAGAATTCTTCTCATCACAATGTTCCATGACCGTGTCATCACAATGCTCCATGGCCATTGTCATCACAATGCTCCAGAATTCTTGTCATCAAAATGTTCCATGGCCGTGTCATCACAATGCTCCATGGCCCTTGTCAGCACTATGCTCAAGAATTCTTCTCATCACAATGTTCCATGACCGTGTCATCACAATGCTCCATGGCCCTTGTCAGCACAATGTTCCATGACAATTTTTGTCACAATACTCCATGACCACTCTCATCACAGAGTTCTCTGCCCATATCATCATAATGTTCCTTGTCACCTTTAATCACAATGCTCCATGCCCTTTCATCACAATGCTCCAGAAATCTTGTCATCGCAATGTTCCTTGACCATATCATCACAATGCTCCATGACCCTTGTCATCACAATGCTCCAGAATTCTTGTCATCACAATGTTCCATGACCGTATCATCACAATGCTCCATGGCCCTTGTCAGCACAATGCTCCAGAATTCTTTTCATCAAAATGTTCCATGACCGTGTCATCACAATGCTCCCTGGCCCTTGTCCGCACAATGCTCCAGAATTCTTGTCATCACAATGTCCAATGACCGTGTCATCACAATGCTCCATGGCCCTTGTCAGCACAATGCTCCAGAATTCTTATCATCACAATGTTCCATGACCGTGTCATCACAATGCTCCATGGCCCTTGTCAGCACAATGCTCCAGAATTCTTGTCATCACAATGTTCCATGACCGTGTCATCACAATGCTCCATGGCCTTTGTCAGCACAATGCTGCAGAATTCTTCTCATCACAATGTTCCATGACCGTGTCATCACAATGCTCCATGGCCCTTGTCATCACAATGCTCCGGAATTCTTCTCATCACATTGTTCCATAACCATGTCATCACAATGCTCCATGGCCCTTTTCAGCACAATGCTCCAGAATTCCTGTCATCACAATGTTCCATGACCGTGTCATCACAATGCTCCATGGCCCTTTTCATCACAATGCTCCAGAAGTTTTGTCATCACAATGTTCCATGACCGTGTCATCACAATGCTCCATGGCCCTTGTCAGCACAATGCTCCAGAATTCTTGTCATCACAATGTTCCATGACCGTGTCATCACAATGCTCCATGGCCCTTGTCATGACAATGATCCAGAATTCTTCTCATCACAATGTTCCATGACCGTGTCATCACAGGACTCCATGGCCATTGTCATCACAATGCTCCAGAATTTTTGTCATCAAAATGTTCCATGGCCGTGTCATCACAATGCTCCATGGCCCTTGTCAGCACTATGCTCCAGAATTCTTCTCATCACAATGTTCCATGACCGTGTCATCACAATGCTCCATGGCCCTTGTCAGCACAATGTTCCATGACAATTTTTGTCACAATACTCCATGACCACTCTCATCACAGAGTTCTCTGCCCATATCATCATAATGTTCCTTGTCACCTTTAATCACAATGCTCCATGCCCTTTCATCACAATGCTCCAGAAATCTTGTCATCGCAATGTTCCTTGACCATATCATCACAATGCTCCATGACCCTTGTCATCACAATGCTCCAGAATTCTTGTCATCACAATGTTCCATGACCGTATCATCACAATGCTCCATGGCCCTTGTCAGCACAATGCTCCAGAATTCTTCTCATCAAAATGTTCCATGACCGTGTCATCACAATGCTCCCTGGCCCTTGTCCGCACAATGCTCCAGAATTCTTGTCATCACAATGTTCCATGACCGTGTCATCACAATGCTCCATGGCACTTGTCAGCACAATGCTCCAGAATTCTTATCATCACAATGTTCCATGACCGTGTCATCACAATGCTCCATGGCCCTTGTCAGCACAATGCTCCAGAATTCTTGTCATCACAATGTTTCATGACCGTGTCATCACAATGCTCCATGGCCCTTGTCCGCACAATGCTCCAGAATTCTTGTCATCACAATGTTCCATGACCATGTCATCACAATGCTCCATGGCCCTTGTCCGCACAATGCTCCAGAATTCTTGTCATCACAATGTTCCATGACCGTGTCATCACAATGCTCCATGGCCCTTGTCATCACAATGCTCCAGAATTCTTGTCATCACAATGTTCCATGACCGTGTCATCACAATGCTCCATGGCCCTTGTCAGCGCAATGCTCCAGAATTCTTCTCATCACAATGTTCCATGACCGTGTCATCACAATGCTCCATGGCCCTTGTCATCGCAATGCTCAGGAATTCTTGTCATCACAATGTTCCATGACCGTGTCATCACAATGCTCCATGGCCCTTGTCAGCGCAATGCTCCAGAATTCTTCTCATCACAATGTTCCATGACCGTGTCATCACAATGCTCCATGGCCCTTGTCAGCACAATGCTCCAGAATTCTTGACATCACAATGTTCCATGACCGTGTCGTCACAATGCTCCATGGCCCTTGTCATGACAATGCTCCAGAATTCTTCTCATCACAATGTTCCATGACCATGTCATCACAATGTTCCATGGCCATTGTCAACTCAATGCTCCCGAATTCTTGTCATCACAATGTTCCATGGCCCTTTCATCACAATGCTCCATGGCCCTTTTCATCATAATGCTCCAGAATTCTTGTCATCACAGTGTTCCATGACCGTATCATCACAATGCTCCATGGCCCTTGTCAGCAAAATGCTCCAGAATTCCTGTCATCACAATGTTCCATGACCGTGTCATCACAATGCTCCAGGGCCCTTGTCATGACAATGATCCAGAATTCTTCTCATCACAATGTTCCATGACCGTGTCATCACAATGCTCCATGGCCATTGTCATCACAATGCTCCAGAATTCTTGTCATCAAAATGTTCCATGGCCGTGTCATCACAATGCTCCATGGCCCTTGTCAGCACTATGCTCAAGAATTCTTCTCATCACAATGTTCCATGACCGTGTCATCACAATGCTCCATGGCCCTTGTCAGCACAATGTTCCATGACAATTTTTGTCACAATACTCCATGACCACTCTCATCACAGAGTTCTCTGCCCATATCATCATAATGTTCCTTGTCACCTTTAATCACAATGCTCCATGCCCTTTCATCACAATGCTCCAGAAATCTTGTCATCGCAATGTTCCTTGACCATATCATCACAATGCTCCATGACCCTTGTCATCACAATGCTCCAGAATTCTTGTCATCACAATGTTCCATGACCGTATCATCACAATGCTCCATGGCCCTTGTCAGCACAATGCTCCAGAATTCTTTTCATCAAAATGTTCCATGACCGTGTCATCACAATGCTCCCTGGCCCTTGTCCGCACAATGCTCCAGAATTCTTGTCATCACAATGTCCAATGACCGTGTCATCACAATGCTCCATGGCCCTTGTCAGCACAATGCTCCAGAATTCTTATCATCACAATGTTCCATGACCGTGTCATCACAATGCTCCATGGCCCTTGTCAGCACAATGCTCCAGAATTCTTGTCATCACAATGTTCCATGACCGTGTCATCACAATGCTCCATGGCCTTTGTCAGCACAATGCTGCAGAATTCTTCTCATCACAATGTTCCATGACCGTGTCATCACAATGCTCCATGGCCCTTGTCATCACAATGCTCCGGAATTCTTCTCATCACATTGTTCCATAACCATGTCATCACAATGCTCCATGGCCCTTTTCAGCACAATGCTCCAGAATTCCTGTCATCACAATGTTCCATGACCGTGTCATCACAATGCTCCATGGCCCTTTTCATCACAATGCTCCAGAAGTTTTGTCATCACAATGTTCCATGACCGTGTCATCACAATGCTCCATGGCCCTTGTCAGCACAATGCTCCAGAATTCTTGTCATCACAATGTTCCATGACCGTGTCATCACAATGCTCCATGGCCCTTGTCATGACAATGATCCAGAATTCTTCTCATCACAATGTTCCATGACCGTGTCATCACAGGACTCCATGGCCATTGTCATCACAATGCTCCAGAATTTTTGTCATCAAAATGTTCCATGGCCGTGTCATCACAATGCTCCATGGCCCTTGTCAGCACAATGCTCCAGAATTCTTCTCATCACAATGTTCCATGACCGTATCATCACAATGCTCCATGGCCCTTGTCATCACAGTGCTCCGGAATTCTTCTCATCACATTGTTCCATGATCGTGTCATCACAATTCTCCATGGCCCTTTTCAGCACAATGCTCCAGAATTCCTGTCATCACAATGTTCCATGATCGTGTCATCACAATGCTCCATGGCCCTTGTCATCACAATGCTCCAGAATTCTTGTCATCACAATCTTCCATGACCGTGTCATCACAATGCTCCATGGCCCTTGTCAGCACAATGTTCCATGACAATTTTTGTCACAATACTCCATGACCACTGTCATCACAGAGTTCTCTGCCCATATCATCATAATGTTCCTTGTCACCTTTAATCACAATGCTCCATGCCCTTTCACCAGAATACTCCAGAAATCTTGTCATCGCAATGTTCCTTGACCATGTCATCACAATGCTCCATGACCCTTGTCATCACAATGCTCCAGAATTCTTGTCATCACAATGTTCCATGACCGTATCATCACAATGCTCCATGGCCCTTGTCAGCACAATGCTCCAGAATTCTTCTCATCACAATGTTCCATGGCCGTGTCATCACAATGCTCCATGGCCCTTGTCAGCACAATGCTCCAGAATTTTTGTCATCACAATGTTCCATGGCCGTGTCATCACAATGCTCCATGGCCCTTGTCATCATAATGCTCCAGAATTCTTGTCATTACTATATTCCATGAACGTGTCATCACAATGCTCTATGGCGCTTGTCATCAGAATGCTCCCGAATTCTTGTCATCACAATGTTCCATGGCCCTTTCATCACAATGCTCCATGGCCCTTGTCAGCACAATGCTCCAGAATTCTTGTCATCACAATGTTCCATGACCGTGTCATCACAATGCTCCATGGCCCTTGTCAGCACAATGTTCCATGACAATTTTTGTCACAATACTCCATGACCACTGTCATCACAGAGTTCTCTGCCCATATCATCATAATGTTCCTTGTCAACTTTAATCACAATGCTCCATGCCCTTTCATCACAATGCTCCAGAAATCTTGTCATCGCAATGTTCCTTGACCATGTCATCACAATGCTCCATGACCCTTGTCATCACAATGCTCCAGAATTCTTGTCATCACAATGTTCCATGACCGTATCATCACAATGCTCCATGGCCCTTGTCAGCACAATGCTCCAGAATTCTTCTCATCACAATGCTCCATGACCACTGTCATCAAAATGCTCCAGAACTCTTGTCATCATAATGCTCCATGCCAATGTCATCACAATGCTCCATGGCCTTTGTCATCACAATGTTCCATGGCCCCTGTCATCACAGTGCTCCATGATACCTTTCATCGCAAATCTAGATGACCACTGTCATCACAACGCCCCATGACAGATGTCATCACAATTCGCCATGGTCCTTGTCATCACAATGCTCCATGAACCGTGTCATCACAAGGTTCCAGGACACTTGTCATCACAATGATCCAAGATCACATTCATCACAGTGCTCCATGAAACCTGTCATCTCAATGCTCCATAGCCTTTGTATTCACAATGCTCCATGGCCCCTGTAGTCACAGTGCTCCATGACCCTTTTCATCACAATGCTCCAAGACCGCTCTCAACACAATGCCCAATGACGCCTGACATCACAAATCTCCATAGCCTCTCTTACCAAAAAGCTCCATGATCGCTGTCAGCAGAATGTTCCATGACACTTTTCGTCACAATACTGCATGACCACTGTCATCACAGAGTTCTCTGCCCATATCATCACAATGTTCCTTGTCACCTTTAATCACAATGCTCCATGCCCTTTCATCACAATGCTCCAGAAATCATTTTCATCGCAATGTTCCTTGACTGTGGCATCACAATGCTCCATGGCCATCATCAGCACAATGCTCCAGAATTCTTGTCATCACAATGTTCCATACCGTGTCATCACAATGCTCCATGGCCATTTTCATCACAATGCTCCAGAATTCTTGTCATCACAATGTTCCATGGCCGTGTCATCACAATGCTCCATGTCCCTTGTCAGCACAATGCTCCAGAATTCTTGTCATCACAATGTTCCATGGCCGTGTCATCACAATGCTCCATGGCCCTTGTCATCATAATGCTCCAGAATTCTTGTCATTACTATATTCCATGAACGTGTCATCACAATGCTCTATGGCGCTTGTCATCAGAATGCTCCCGAATTCTTGTCATCACAATGTTCCATGGCCCTTTCATCACAATGCTCCATGGCCCTTGTCAGCACAATGCTCCAGAATTCTTGTCATCACAATGTTCCATGACCGTGTCATCACAATGCTCCATGGCCCTTGTCAGCGCAATGCTCCAGAATTCTTCTCATCACAATGTTCCATGACCGTGTCATCACAATGCTCCATGGCCCTTGTCATCGCAATGCTCAGGAATTCTTGTCATCACAATGTTCCATGACCGTGTCATCACAATGCTCCATGGCCCTTGTCATGACAATGCTCCCGAATTCTTCTCATCACAATGTTCCATGACCGTGTCATCACAATGCTCCATGGCCCTTGTCCGCACAATGCTCCAGAATTCTTGTCATCACAATGTTCCATGACCGTGTCATCACAATGCTCCATGGCCCTTGTCATCACAATGCTCCAGAATTCTTGTCATCACAATGTTCCATGACCGTGTCATCACAATGCTCCATGGCCCTTGTCAGCGCAATGCTCCAGAATTCTTCTCATCACAATGTTCCATGACCGTGTCATCACAATGCTCCATGGCCCTTGTCATCGCAATGCTCAGGAATTCTTGTCATCACAATGTTCCATGACCGTGTCATCACAATGCTCCATGGCCCTTGTCAGCGCAATGCTCCAGAATTCTTCTCATCACAATGTTCCATGACCGTGTCATCACAATGCTCCATGGCCCTTGTCAGCACAATGCTCCAGAATTCTTGTCATCACAATATTCCATGACCGTGTCGTCACAATGCTCCATGGCCCTTGTCATGACAATGCTCCAGAATTCTTCTCATCACAATGTTCCATGACCATGTCATCACAATGTTCCATGGCCATTGTCAACTCAATGCTCCCGAATTCTTGTCATCACAATGTTCCATGGCCCTTTCATCACAATGCTCCATGGCCCTTTTCATCATAATGCTCCAGAATTCTTGTCATCACAGTGTTCCATGACCGTATCATCACAATGCTCCATGGCCCTTGTCAGCAAAATGCTCCAGAATTCCTGTCATCACAATGTTCCATGACCGTGTCATCACAATGCTCCAGGGCCCTTGTCATGACAATGATCCAGAATTCTTCTCATCACAATGTTCCATGACCGTGTCATCACAATGCTCCATGGCCATTGTCATCACAATGCTCCAGAATTCTTGTCATCAAAATGTTCCATGGCCGTGTCATCACAATGCTCCATGGCCCTTGTCAGCACTATGCTCCAGAATTCTTCTCATCACAATGTTCCATGACCGTGTCATCACAATGCTCCATGGCCCTTGTCAGCACAATGTTCCATGACAATTTTTGTCACAATACTCCATGACCACTCTCATCACAGAGTTCTCTGCCCATATCATCATAATGTTCCTTGTCACCTTTAATCACAATGCTCCATGCCCTTTCATCACAATGCTCCAGAAATCTTGTCATCGCAATGTTCCTTGACCATATCATCACAATGCTCCATGACCCTTGTCATCACAATGCTCCAGAATTCTTGTCATCACAATGTTCCATGACCGTATCATCACAATGCTCCATGGCCCTTGTCAGCACAATGCTCCAGAATTCTTCTCATCAAAATGTTCCATGACCGTGTCATCACAATGCTCCCTGGCCCTTGTCCGCACAATGCTCCAGAATTCTTGTCATCACAATGTTCCATGACCGTGTCATCACAATGCTCCATGGCCCTTGTCAGCACAATGCTCCAGAATTCTTATCATCACAATGTTCCATGACCGTGTCATCACAATGCTCCATGGCCCTTGTCAGCACAATGCTCCAGAATTCTTGTCATCACAATGTTTCATGACCGTGTCATCACAATGCTCCATGGCCCTTGTCCGCACAATGCTCCAGAATTCTTGTCATCACAATGTTCCATGACCATGTCATCACAATGCTCCATGGCCCTTGTCCGCACAATGCTCCAGAATTCTTGTCATCACAATGTTCCATGACCGTGTCATCACAATGCTCCATGGCCCTTGTCATCACAATGCTCCAGAATTCTTGTCATCACAATGTTCCATGACCGTGTCATCACAATGCTCCATGGCCCTTGTCAGCGCAATGCTCCAGAATTCTTCTCATCACAATGTTCCATGACCGTGTCATCACAATGCTCCATGGCCCTTGTCATCGCAATGCTCAGGAATTCTTGTCATCACAATGTTCCATGACCGTGTCATCACAATGCTCCAGGGCCCTTGTCATGACAATGATCCAGAATTCTTCTCATCAAAATGTTCCATGACCGTGTCATCACAATGCTCCATGGCCATTGTCATCACAATGCTCCAGAATTCTTGTCATCAAAATGTTCCATGGCCGTGTCATCACAATGCTCCATGGCCCTTGTCAGCACAATGCTCCAGAATTCTTCTCATTACAATCTTCCATGACCGTGTCATCACAATGCTCCATGGCCCTTTTCAGCACAATGCTCCAGAATTCCTGTCATCAAAATGTTCCATGGCCGTGTCATCACAATGCTCCATGGCCCTTGTCAGCACTATGCTCCAGAATTCTTCTCATCACAATGTTCCATGACCGTGTCATCACAATGCTCCATGGCCCTTGTCAGCACAATGTTCCATGACAATTTTTGTCACAATATTCCATGACCACTCTCATCACAGAGTTCTCTGCCCATATCATCATAATGTTCCTTGTCACCTTTAATTACAATGCTCCATGCCCTTTCATCACAATGCTCCAGAAATCTTGTCATCGCAATGTTCCTTGACCATATCATCACAATGCTCCATGACCCTTGTCATCACAATGCTCCAGAATTCTTGTCATCACAATGTTCCATGACCGTATCATCACAATGCTCCATGGCCCTTGTCAGCACAATGCTCCAGAATTCTTCTCATCAAAATGTTCCATGACCGTGTCATCACAATGCTCCCTGGCCCTTGTCCGCACAATGCTCCAGAATTCTTGTCATCACAATGTTCCATGACCGTGTCATCACAATGCTCCATGGCCCTTGTCAGCACAATGCTCCAGAATTCTTATCATCACAATGTTCCATGACCGTGTCATCACAATGCTCCATGGCCCTTGTCAGCACAATGCTCCAGAATTCTTGTCATCACAATGTTCCATGACCGTGTCATCACAATGCTCCATGGCCCTTGTCATCATAATGCTCCAGAATTCTTGTCATCACAATGTTCCATGACCGTGTCATCACAATGCTCCATGGCCTTTGTCAGCACAATGGCTGCAGAATTCTTCTCATCACAATGTTCCATGACCGTGTCATCACAATGCTCCATGGCCCTTGTCATCACAATGCTCCGGAATTCTTCTCATCACATTGTTCCATAACCATGTCATCACAATGCTCCATGGCCCTTTTCAGCACAATGCTCCAGAATTCCTGTCATCACAATGTTCCATGACCGTGTCATCACAATGCTCCATGGCCCTTTTCATCACAATGCTCCAGAAGTTTTGTCATCACAATGTTCCATGACCGTGTCATCACAATGCTCCATGGCCCTTGTCAGCACAATGCTCCAGAATTCTTGTCATCACAATGTTCCATGACCGTGTCATCACAATGCTCCATGGCCCTTGTCATGACAATGATCCAGAATTCTTCTCATCACAATGTTCCATGACCGTGTCATCACAGGACTCCATGGCCATTGTCATCACAATGCTCCAGAATTTTTGTCATCAAAATGTTCCATGGCCGTGTCATCACAATGCTCCATGGCCCTTGTCAGCACAATGCTCCAGAATTCTTCTCATCACAATGTTCCATGACCGTATCATCACAATGCTCCATGGTCCTTGTCATCACAGTGCTCCGGAATTCTTCTCATCACATTGTTCCATGATCGTGTCATCACAATTCTCCATGGCCCTTTTCAGCACAATGCTCCAGAATTCCTGTCATCACAATGTTCCATGATCGTGTCATCACAATGCTCCATGGCCCTTGTCATCACAATGCTCCAGAATTCTTGTCATCACAATGTTCCATGACCGTGTCATCACAATGCTCCATGGCCCTTGTCAGCACAATGTTCCATGACAATTTTTGTCACAATACTCCATGACCACTGTCATCACAGAGTTCTCTGCCCATATCATCATAATGTTCCTTGTCACCTTTAATCACAATGCTCCATGCCCTTTCACCAGAATACTCCAGAAATCTTGTCATCGCAATGTTCCTTGACCATGTCATCACAATGCTCCATGACCCTTGTCATCACAATGCTCCAGAATTCTTGTCATCACAATGTTCCATGACCGTATCATCACAATGCTCCATGGCCCTTGTCAGCACAATGCTCCAGAATTCTTCTCATCACAATGTTCCATGGCCGTGTCATCACAATGCTCCATGGCCCTTTTCAGCACAATGCTCCAGAATTTTTGTCATCACAATGTTCCATGGCCGTGTCATCACAATGCTCCATGGCCCTTGTCATCATAATGCTCCAGAATTCTTGTCATTACTATATTCCATGAACGTGTCATCACAATGCTCTATGGCGCTTGTCATCAGAATGCTCCCGAATTCTTGTCATCACAATGTTCCATGGCCCTTTCATCACAATGCTCCATGGCCCTTGTCAGCACAATGCTCCAGAATTCTTGTCATCACAATGTTCCATGACCGTGTCATCACAATGCTCCATGGCCCTTTTCAGCACAATGTTCCATGACAATTTTTGTCACAATACTCCATGACCACTGTCATCACAGAGTTCTCTGCCCATATCATCATAATGTTCCTTGTCAACTTTAATCACAATGCTCCATGCCCTTTCATCACAATGCTCCAGAAATCTTGTCATCTCAATGTTCCATGACCATGTCATCACAATGCTCCATGACCCTTGTCATCACAATGCTCCAGAATTCTTGTCATCACAATGTTCCATGACCGTATCATCACAATGCTCCATGGCCCTTGTCAGCACAATGCTCCAGAATTCTTCTCATCAAAATGTTCCATGACCGTGTCATCACAATGCTCCATGGCCCTTGTCCGCACAATGCTCCAGAATTCTTGTCATCACAATGTTCCATGACCGTGTCATCACAATGCTCCATGGCCCTTGTCATCACAATGCTCCAGAATTCTTGTCATCACAATGTTCCATGACCGTGTCATCACAATGCTCCATGGCCCTTGTCAGCACAATGCTCCAGAATTCTTCTCATCACAATGTTCCATGACCGTGTCATCACAATGCTCCATGGCCCCTGTCATCGCAATGCTCAGGAATTCTTGTCATCACAATGTTCCATGACCGTGTCATCACAATGCTCCATGGCCCTTGTCATGACAATGCTCCCGAATTCTTCTCATCACAATGTTCCATGACCGTGTCATTCCAATGCTCCATGGCCCTTGTCATCAGAATGCTCCCGAATTCTTGTCATCACAATGTTCCATGGCCCTTTCATCACAATGCTCCATGGCCCTTGTCAGCACAATGCTCCAGAATTCTTGTCATCACAATGTTCCATGACCGTCTTATCACAATGCTCCATGGCCCTTGTCAGCACAATGCTCCAGAATTCTTGTCAACAAAATGTTCCATGACCGTGTCATCACAATGCTCCATGGCCCTTGTCAGCACAATGTTCCATGACAATTTTTGTCACAATACTCCATGACCACTGTCACCACAGAGTTCTCTGCCCATATCATCATAATGTTCCTTGTCACCTTTAATCACAATGCTCCATGCCCTTTCATCACAATGCTCCAGAAATCTTGTCATCGCAATGTTCCTTGACCATGTCATCACAATGCTCCATGACCCTTGTCATCACAATGCTCCAGAATTCTTGTCATCACAATGTTCCATGACCGTATCATCACAATGCTCCATGGCCCTTGTCAGCACAATGCTCCAGAATTCTTGTCATCACAATGTTCCATTCCATGTCATCACAATGCTCCATGGCCATTGTCATGACAATGCTCCAGAATTTTGTCATCACAATGTTCCATGACCGTGTTATCACAATGCTCCATGGCCCTTGTCAGCACAATGCTGCAGAATTCTTCTCATCACAATGTTCCATGACTGTGTCATCACAATGCTCAATGGCCCTTGTCATGACAATGCTCCGGAATTCTTCTCATCACATTGTTCCTTAACCATGTCATCACAATGTTCCATGGCCCTTTTCAGCACAATGCTCCAGAATTCCTGTCATCACAATGTTCCATGACCGTGTCATCACAATGCTCCATGGCCCTTGTCATCACAATGCTCCAGAAGTCTTGTCATCACAATGTTCCATGACCGTATCATCACAATGCTCCATGGCCCTTGTCCGCACAATGCTCCAGAATTCTTCTCATCACAATGTTCCATGACCGTGTCATCACAATGCTCCATGGCCCTTGTCCGCACAATGCTCCGGAATTCTTGTCATCACAATGTTCCATGATCGTGTCATCACAATTCTCCATGGCCCTTGTCATCACAATGCTCCAGAATTCTTGTCATCACAATGTTCCATGAACGTGTTATCACAATGCTCCATGGCCCTTTCAGCACAATGCTCCAGAATTCTTGTCATCACAATGTTCCATGACCGTGTCATCACAATGCTCCATGGCCCTTGTCATCACAATGCTCCAGAATTCTTCTCATCACAATGTTCCATGGCCGTGTCATCACAATGCTCCATGGCCCTTGTCATGACAATGCTCCAGAATTCTTCTCATCACAATGTTCCATGACCGTGTCATCACAATGCTCCATGGCCCTTGTCATCACAATGCTCCAGAATTCTTGCCATCACAATGTTCCATGACCGTGTCATCACAATGCTCCATGGCCCTTATCCGCACAATGTTCCATGACACTTTTTGTCACAATACTCCATGACCACTGTCATCACAGAGTTTTCTGCCCATATCATCACAATGTTCCTTGTCACCTTTAATCACAATGTTCCATACCCTTTCATCACAATGCTCCAGAAATCTTTTTCATCGCAATATTCCTTCACTGTGTCATCACAGTGCTCCACGGCCGTCATCAGCACAATGCTCCAGAATACTCGTCATCACAATATTCCATGACCGTGTCATCACAATGCTCCATGGCCCTTGTCATCACAATGCTCCGGAATTCTTCTCATCACATTGTTCCATGACCGTGTCATCACAATGCTCCATGGCCCTTTTCAGCACAATGCTCCAGAATTTCTGTCATCACAATGTTCCATGACCGTGTCATCACAATGCTCCATGGCCCTTGTCATCACAATGCTCCAGAATTCTTGTCATCACAATGTTCCATACCGTGTCATCACAATGCTCCATGGCCATTGTCATCACAATGCTCCAGAATTCTTGTCATCACTATGTTCCATGGCCGTGT
This sequence comes from Balaenoptera acutorostrata, assembly GCF_949987535.1. Lineage (NCBI taxonomy): Eukaryota > Metazoa > Chordata > Mammalia > Artiodactyla > Balaenopteridae > Balaenoptera > Balaenoptera acutorostrata. The sequence continues at coordinate 112,453 of NW_026645794.1, read as the reverse complement.
CATCACAATGCTCCATGGCCCTTGTCATCGCAATGCTCAGGAATTCTTGTCATCACTATGTTCCATGACCGTGTCATCACAATGCTCCATGGCCCTTGTCATCATAATGCTCCAGAATTCTTGTCATTACTATATTCCATGAACGTGTCATCACAATGCTCTATGGCGCTTGTCATCAGAATGCTCCCGAATTCTTGTCATCACAATGTTCCATGGCCCTTTCATCACAATGCTCCATGGCCCTTGTCATCACAATGCTCCGGAATTCTTCTCATCACATTGTTCCATAACCATGTCATCACAATGCTCCATGGCCCTTTTCAGCACAATGCTCCAGAATTCCTGTCATCACAATGTTCCATGACCGTGTTATCACAATGCTCCATGGCCCTTGTCATCACAATGCTCCAGAAGTCTTGTCATCACAATGTTCCATACCGTGTCATCACAATGCTCAATGGCCATTGTCATCACAATGCTCCAGAATTCTTGTCATCACAATGTTCCATGGCCGTGTCATCACAATGCTCCATGGCCCTTGTCAGCACAATGCTCCAGAATTCTTCTCATCACAATGTTCCATGACCGTGTCAGCACAATGCTCCATGGCCCTTGTCATCGCAATGCTCAGGAATTCTTGTCATCACAATGTTCCATGACCGTGTCATCACAATGCTCCATGGCCCTTGTCATGACAATGCTCCCGAATTCTTCTCATCACAATGTTCCATGACCGTGTCATTCCAATGCTCCATGGCCCTTGTCATCATAATGCTCCAGAATTCTTCTCATCACAATGTTCCATGACCGTGTCATCACAATGCTCCATGGCCCTTGTCATCGCAATGCTCAGGAATTCTTGTCATCACAATGTTCCATGACCGTGTCATCACAATGCTCCATGGCCCTTGTCATGACAATGCTCCCGAATTCTTCTCATCACAATGTTCCATGACCGTGTCATTCCAATGCTCCATGGCCCTTGTCATCATAATGCTCCAGAATTCATGTCATTACTATATTCCATGAACGTGTCATCACAATGCTCTATGGCGCTTGTCATCAGAATGCTCCCGAATTCTTGTCATCACAATGTTCCATGGCCCTTTCATCACAATGCTCCATGGCCCTTGTCAGCACAATGCTCCAGAATTCTTGTCATCACAATGATCCATGACCGTCTTATCACAATGCTCCATGGCCCTTGTCAGCACAATGCTCCAGAATTCTTGTCAACAAAATGTTCCATGACCGTGTCATCACAATGCTCCATGGCCCTTGTCAGCACAATGTTCCATGACAATTTTTGTCACAATTCTCCATGACCACTGTCACCACAGAGTTCTCTGCCCATATCATCATAATGTTCCTTGTCACCTTTAATCACAATGCTCCATGCCCTTTCATCACAATGCTCCAGAAATCTTGTCATCGCAATGTTCCTTGACCATGTCATCACAATGCTCCATGACCCTTGTCATAACAATGCTCCAGAATTCTTGTCATCACAATGTTCCATGACCGTATCATCACAATGCTCCATGGCCCTTGTCAGCACAATGCTCCAGAATTCTTGTCATCACAATGTTCCATACCATGTCATCACAATGCTCCATGGCCATTGTCATGAAAATGCTCCAGAATTTTTGTCATCACAATGTTCCATGACCGTGTCATCACAATGCTCCATGGCCCTTGTCAGCACAATGCTGCAGAATTCTTCTCATCACAATGTTCCATGACTGTGTCATCACAATGCTCCATGGCCCTTGTCATCACAATGCTCCGGAATTCTTCTCATCACATTGTTCCTTAACCATGTCATCACAATGCTCCATGGCCCTTTTCAGCACAATGCTCCAGAATTCCTGTCATCACAATGTTCCATGACCGTGTCATCACAATGCTCCATTTCCCTTGTCATCACAATGCTCCAGAAGTCATGTCATCACAATGTTCCATGACCGTATCATCACAATGCTCCATGGCCCTTGTCAGCACAATGCACCAGAATTCTTCTCATCACAATGTTCCATGACCGTGTCATCACAATGCTCCATGGCCCTTGTCCGCACAATGCTCCGGAATTCTTGTCATCACAATGTTCCATGATCGTGTCATCACAATGCTCCTTGGCCCTTGTCATCACAATGCTCCAGAATTCTTGTCATCACAGTGTTCCATGAACGTGTTATCACAATGCTCCATGGCCCTTTCAGCACAATGCTCCAGAATTCTTGTCATCACAATGTTCCATGACCGTGTCATCACAATGCTCCATGGCCCTTGTCATCACAATGCTCCAGAATTCTTCTCATCACAATGTTCCATGGCCGTGTCATCACAATGCTCCATGGCCCTTGTCATGACAATGCTCCAGAATTCTTCTCATCACAATGTTCCATGACCGTGTCATCACAATGCTCCATGGCCCTTGTCATCACAATGCTCCAGAATTCTTGCCATCACAATGTTCCATGACCGTGTCATCACAATGCTCCATGGCCCTTATCCGCACAATGTTCCATGACACTTTTTGTCACAATACTCCATGACCACTGTCATCACAGAGTTTTCTGCCCATATCATCACAATGTTCCTTGTCACCTTTAATCACAATGTTCCATACCCTTTCATCACAATGCTCCAGAAATCTTTTTCATCGCAATATTCCTTCACTGTGTCATCACAGTGCTCCACGGCCGTCATCAGCACAATGCTCCAGAATACTCGTCATCACAATATTCCATGACCGTGTCATCACAATGCTCCATGGCCCTTGTCATCACAATGCTCCGGAATTCTTCTCATCACATTGTTCCATGACCGTGTCATCACAATGCTCCATGGCCCTTTTCAGCACAATGCTCCAGAATTTCTGTCATCACAATGTTCCATGACCGTGTCATCACAATGCTCCATGGCCCTTGTCATCACAATGCTCCAGAATTCTTGTCATCACAATGTTCCATACCGTGTCATCACAATGCTCCATGGCCATTGTCATCACAATGCTCCAGAATTCTTGTCATCACTATGTTCCATGGCCGTGTCATCACAATGCTCCATGGCCCTTGTCATCGCAATGCTCAGGAATTCTTGTCATCACTATGTTCCATGACCGTGTCATCACAATGCTCCATGGCCCTTGTCATCATAATGCTCCAGAATTCTTGTCATTACTATATTCCATGAACGTGTCATCACAATGCTCTATGGCGCTTGTCATCAGAATGCTCCCGAATTCTTGTCATCACAATGTTCCATGGCCCTTTCATCACAATGCTCCATGGCCCTTGTCATCACAATGCTCCGGAATTCTTCTCATCACATTGTTCCATAACCATGTCATCACAATGCTCCATGGCCCTTTTCAGCACAATGCTCCAGAATTCCTGTCATCACAATGTTCCATGACCGTGTTATCACAATGCTCCATGGCCCTTGTCATCACAATGCTCCAGAAGTCTTGTCATCACAATGTTCCATACCGTGTCATCACAATGCTCAATGGCCATTGTCATCACAATGCTCCAGAATTCTTGTCATCACAATGTTCCATGGCCGTGTCATCACAATGCTCCATGGCCCTTGTCAGCACAATGCTCCAGAATTCTTCTCATCACAATGTTCCATGACCGTGTCAGCACAATGCTCCATGGCCCTTGTCATCGCAATGCTCAGGAATTCTTGTCATCACAATGTTCCATGACCGTGTCATCACAATGCTCCATGGCCCTTGTCATGACAATGCTCCCGAATTCTTCTCATCACAATGTTCCATGACCGTGTCATTCCAATGCTCCATGGCCCTTGTCATCATAATGCTCCAGAATTCTTCTCATCACAATGTTCCATGACCGTGTCATCACAATGCTCCATGGCCCTTGTCATCGCAATGCTCAGGAATTCTTGTCATCACAATGTTCCATGACCGTGTCATCACAATGCTCCATGGCCCTTGTCATGACAATGCTCCCGAATTCTTCTCATCACAATGTTCCATGACCGTGTCATTCCAATGCTCCATGGCCCTTGTCATCATAATGCTCCAGAATTCATGTCATTACTATATTCCATGAACGTGTCATCACAATGCTCTATGGCGCTTGTCATCAGAATGCTCCCGAATTCTTGTCATCACAATGTTCCATGGCCCTTTCATCACAATGCTCCATGGCCCTTGTCAGCACAATGCTCCAGAATTCTTGTCATCACAATGATCCATGACCGTCTTATCACAATGCTCCATGGCCCTTGTCAGCACAATGCTCCAGAATTCTTGTCAACAAAATGTTCCATGACCGTGTCATCACAATGCTCCATGGCCCTTGTCAGCACAATGTTCCATGACAATTTTTGTCACAATTCTCCATGACCACTGTCACCACAGAGTTCTCTGCCCATATCATCATAATGTTCCTTGTCACCTTTAATCACAATGCTCCATGCCCTTTCATCACAATGCTCCAGAAATCTTGTCATCGCAATGTTCCTTGACCATGTCATCACAATGCTCCATGACCCTTGTCATAACAATGCTCCAGAATTCTTGTCATCACAATGTTCCATGACCGTATCATCACAATGCTCCATGGCCCTTGTCAGCACAATGCTCCAGAATTCTTGTCATCACAATGTTCCATACCATGTCATCACAATGCTCCATGGCCATTGTCATGAAAATGCTCCAGAATTTTTGTCATCACAATGTTCCATGACCGTGTCATCACAATGCTCCATGGCCCTTGTCAGCACAATGCTGCAGAATTCTTCTCATCACAATGTTCCATGACTGTGTCATCACAATGCTCCATGGCCCTTGTCATCACAATGCTCCGGAATTCTTCTCATCACATTGTTCCTTAACCATGTCATCACAATGCTCCATGGCCCTTTTCAGCACAATGCTCCAGAATTCCTGTCATCACAATGTTCCATGACCGTGTCATCACAATGCTCCATTTCCCTTGTCATCACAATGCTCCAGAAGTCATGTCATCACAATGTTCCATGACCGTATCATCACAATGCTCCATGGCCCTTGTCAGCACAATGCACCAGAATTCTTCTCATCACAATGTTCCATGACCGTGTCATCACAATGCTCCATGGCCCTTGTCCGCACAATGCTCCGGAATTCTTGTCATCACAATGTTCCATGATCGTGTCATCACAATGCTCCTTGGCCCTTGTCATCACAATGCTCCAGAATTCTTGTCATCACAGTGTTCCATGAACGTGTTATCACAATGCTCCATGGCCCTTGTCAGCACAATGCTCCAGAATTCTTGTCATCACAATGTTCCATGACCGTGTCATCACAATGCTCCATGGCCCTTGTCATCACAATGCTCCAGAATTCTTCTCATCACAATGTTCCATGGCCGTGTCATCACAATGCTCCATGGCCCTTGTCATCACAATGCTCCAGAATTCTTGTCATCACAATGTTCCATGACCGTGTCATCACAATGCTCCATGGCCCTTGTCATGACAATGCTCTAGAATTCTTCTCATCACAATGTTCCATGACCGTGTCATCACAATGCTCCATGGCCCTTATCCGCACAATGTTCCATGACACTTTTTGTCACAATACTCCATGACCACTGTCATCACAGAGTTTTCTGCCCATATCATCACAATGTTCCTTGTCACCTTTAATCACAATGTTCCATACCCTTTCCTCACAATGCTCCAGAAATCTTTTTCATCGCAATATTCCTTCAGTGTGTCATCACAGTGCTCCACGGCCGTCATCAGCACAATGCTCCAGAATACTTGTCATCACAATGTTCCATGACCGTGTCATCACAATGCTCCATGGCCCTTGTCATCACAATGCTCCGGAATTCTTCTCATCACATTGTTCCATGACCGTGTCATCACAATGCTCCATGGGCCTTTTCAGCACAATGCTCCAGAATTTCTGTCATCACAATGTTCCATGACCGTGTCATCACAATGCTCCATGGCCCTTGTCATCACAATGCTCCAGAATTCTTGTCATCACAATGTTCCATACCGTGTCATCACAATGCTCCATGGCCATTGTCATCACAATGCTCCAGAATTCTTGTCATCACAATGTTCCATGGCCGTGTCATCACAATGCTCCATGGCCCTTGTCAGCGCAATGCTCCAGAATTCTTCTCATCACAATGTTCCATGACCGTGTCATCACAATGCTCCATGGCCCTTGTCATCGCAATGCTCAGGAATTCTTGTCATCACAATGTTCCATGACCGTGTCATCACAATGCTCTATGGCGCTTGTCATCAGAATGCTCCTGAATTCTTGTCATCACAATGTTCCATGACCGTGTCATCACAATGCTCCATGGCCCTTGTCATCACAATGCTCCGGAATTCTTCTCATCACATTGTTCCATGACCGTGTCATCACAATGCTCCATGGCCCTTTTCAGCACAATGCTCCAGAATTTCTGTCATCACAATGTTCCATGACCGTGTCATCACAATGCTCCATGGCCCTTGTCATCACAATGCTCCAGAATTCTTGTCATCACAATGTTCCATACCATGTCATCACAATGCACCATGGCCATTGTCATCACAATGCTCCAGAATTCTTGTCATCACAATGTTCCATGGCCGTGTCATCACAATGCTCCATGGCCCTTGTCATCGCAATGCTCAGGAATTCTTGTCATCACTATGTTCCATGACCGTGTCATCACAATGCTCCATGGCCCTTGTCATCATAATGCTCCAGAATTCTTGTCATTACTATATTCCATGAACGTGTCATCACAATGCTCTATGGCGCTTGTCATCAGAATGCTCCCGAATTCTTGTCATCACAATGTTCCATGGCCCTTTCATCACAATGCTCCATGGCCCTTGTCATCACAATGCTCCGGAATTCTTCTCATCACATTGTTCCATAACCATGTCATCACAATGCTCCATGGCCCTTTTCAGCACAATGCGCCAGAATTCCTGTCATCACAATGTTCCATGACCGTGTCATCACAATGCTCCATGGCCCTTGTCAGCACAATGTTCCATGACAATTTTTGTCACAATTCTCCATGACCACTGTCACCACAGAGTTCTCTGCCCATATCATCATAATGTTCCTTGTCACCTTTAATCACAATGCTCCATGCCCTTTCATCACAATGCTCCAGAAATCTTGTCATCGCAATGTTCCTTGACCATGTCATCACAATGCTCCATGACCCTTGTCATCACAATGCTCCAGAATTCTTGTCATCACAATGTTCCATGACCGTATCATCACAATGCTCCATGGCCCTTGTCAGCACAATGCTCCAGAATTCTTGTCATCACAATGTTCCATACCATGTCATCACAATGCTCCATGGCCATTGTCATGACAATGCTCCAGAATTTTTGTCATCACAATGTTCCATGACCGTGTCATCACAATGCTCCATGGCCCTTGTCAGCACAATGCTGCAGAATTCTTCTCATCACAATGTTCCATGACTGTGTCATCACAATGCTCCATGGCCCTTGTCATCACAATGCTCCGGAATTCTTCTCATCACATTGTTCCTTAACCATGTCATCACAATGCTCCATGGCCCTTTTCAGCACAATGCTCCAGAATTCCTGTCATCACAATGTTCCATGACCGTGTCATCACAATGCTCCATGGCCCTTGTCATCACAATGCTCCAGAAGTCTTGTCATCACAATGTTCCATGACCGTATCATCACAATGCTCCATGGCCCTTGTCAGCACAATGCTCCAGAATTCTTCTCATCACAATGTTCCATGACCGTGTCATCACAATGCTCCATGGCCCTTGTCCGCACAATGCTCCGGAATTCTTGTCATCACAATGTTCCATGATCGTGTCATCACAATGCTCCATGGCCCTTGTCATCACAATGCTCCAGAATTCTTGTCATCACAATGTTCCATGAACGTGTTATCACAATGCTCCATGGCCCTTGTCAGCACAATGCTCCAGAATTCTTGTCATCACAATGTTCCATGACCGTGTCATCACAATGCTCCATGGCCCTTGTCATCACAATGCTCCAGAATTCTTCTCATCACAATGTTCCATGGCCGTGTCATCACAATGCTCCATGGCCCTTGTCATCACAATGCTCCAGAATTCTTGTCATCACAATGTTCCATGACCGTGTCATCACAATGCTCCATGGCCCTTGTCATGACAATGCTCCAGAATTCTTCTCATCACAATGTTCCATGACCGTGTCATCACAATGCTCCATGGCCCTTATCCGCACAATGTTCCATGACACTTTTTGTCACAATACTCCATGACCACTGTCATCACAGTGTTTTTTGCCCATATCATCACAATGTTCCTTGTCACCTTTAATCACAATGTTCCATACCCTTTCATCACAATGCTCCAGAAATCTTTTTCATCGCAATATTCCTTCAGTGTGTCATCACAGTGCTCCACGGCCGTCATCAGCACAATGCTCCAGAATACTTGTCATCACAATGTTCCATGACCGTGTCATCACAATGCTCCATGGCCCTTGTCATCACAATGCTCCGGAATTCTTCTCATCACATTGTTCCATGACCGTGTCATCACAATGCTCCATGGCCCTTTTCAGCACAATGCTCCAGAATTTCTGTCATCACAATGTTCCATGACCGTGTCATCACAATGCTCCATGGCCCTTGTCATCACAATGCTCCAGAATTCTTGTCATCACAATGTTCCATACCGTGTCATCACAATGCTCCATGGCCATTGTCATCACAATGCTCCAGAATTCTTGTCATCACAATGTTCCATGGCCGTGTCATCACAATGCTCCATGGCCCTTGTCAGCGCAATGCTCCAGAATTCTTCTCATCACAATGTTCCATGACCGTGTCATCACAATGCTCCATGGCCCTTGTCATCGCAATGCTCAGGAATTCTTGTCATCACAATGTTCCATGACCGTGTCATCACAATGCTCCATGGCCCTTGTCATCATAATGCTCCAGAATTCTTGTCATTACTATATTCCATGAACGTGTCATCACAATGCTCTATGGCGCTTGTCATCAGAATGCTCCCGAATTCTTGTCATCACAATGTTCCATGGCCCTTTCATCACAATGCTCCATGGCCCTTGTCATCACAATGCTCCGGAATTCTTCTCATCACATTGTTCCATAACCATGTCATCACAATGCTCCATGGCCCTTTTCAGCACAATGCTCCAGAATTCCTGTCATCACAATGTTCCATGACCGTGTTATCACAATGCTCCATGGCCCTTGTCATCACAATGCTCCAGAAGTCTTGTCATCACAATGTTCCATACCGTGTCATCACAATGCTCCATGGCCATTGTCATCACAGTGCTCCAGAATTCTTGTCATCACAATGTTCCATGACCGTATCATCACAATGCTCCATGGCCCTTGTCGGCACAATGCTCCAGAATTCTTCTCATCACAATGTTCCATGACCATGTCATCACAATGTTCCATGGCCATTGTCAACACAATGCTCCCGAATTCTTGTCATCAAAATGTTCCATGGCCGTGTCATCACAATGCTCCATGGCCCTTGTCGGCACAATGCTCCAGAATTCTTCTCATCACAATGTTCCATGACCGTGTCATCAGAATGCTCCATGGCCCTTGTCATCACAATGCTCCGGAATTCTTCTCATCACACTGTTCCATGATCGTGTCATCACAATGCTCCATGGCCCTTTTCAGCACAATGCTCCAGAATTCCTGTCATCACAATGTTCCATGATCGTGTCATCACAATGCTCCATGGCCCTTGTCATCACAATGCTCCAGAATTCTTGTCATCACAATCTTCCATGACCGTGTCATCACAATGCTCCATGGCCCTTGTCAGCACAATGTTCCATGACAATTTTTGTCACAATACTCCATGACCACTGTCATCACAGAGTTCTCTGCCCATATCATCATAATGTTCCTTGTCACCTTTAATCACAATGCTTCATGCCCTTTCATCACCTTACTCCAGAAATCTTGTCATCACAATGTTCCTTGACCATGTCATCACAATTCTCCATGACCCTTGTCATCACAATGCTCCAGAATTCTTGTCATCACAATGTTCCATGACCGTATCATCACAATGCTCCATGGCCCTTGTCAGCACAATGCTCCAGAATTCTTCTCATCACAATGTTCCATGGCCGTGTCATCACAATGCTCCATGGCCCTTGTCAGCACAATGCTCCAGAATTTTTGTCATCACAATGTTCCATGGCCGTGTCATCACAATGCTCCATGGCCCTTGTCATCATAATGCTCCAGAATTCTTGTCATTACTATATTCCATGAACGTGTCATCACAATGCTCTATGGCGCTTGTCATCAGAATGCTCCCGAATTCTTGTCATCACAATGTTCCATGGCCCTTTCATCACAATGCTCCATGGCCCTTGTCAGCACAATGCTCCAGAATTCTTGTCATCACAATGTTCCATGACCGTGTCATCACAATGCTCCATGGCCCTTTTCAGCACAATGTTCCATGACAATTTTTGTCACAATACTCCATGACCACTATCATCACAGAGTTCTCTGCCCATATCATCATAATGTTCCTTGTCACCTTTAATCACAATGCTCCATGCCCTTTCATCACAATGCTCCAGAAATCTTGTCATCTCAATGTTCCTTGACCATGTCATCACAATGCTCCATGACCCTTGTCATCACAATGCTCCAGAATTCTTGTCATCACAATGTTCCATGACCGTATCATCACAATGCTCCATGGCCCTTGTCAGCACAATGCTCCAGAATTCTTCTCATCACAATGTTCTATGACCGTGTCATCACAATGCTCCATGGCCCTTGTCCGCACAATGCTCCAGAATTCTTGTCATCACAATGTTCCATGACCGTGTCATCACAATGCTCCATGGCCCTTGTCATCACAATGCTCCAGAATTCTTGTCATCACAATGTTCCATGACCGTGTCATCACAATGCTCCATGGCCCTTGTCAGCACAATGTTCCATGACAATTTTTGTCACAATATTCCATGACCACTGTCATCACAGAGTTCTCTGCCCATATCATCATAATGTTCCTTGTCACCTTTAATCACAATGCTCCATGCCCTTTCATCACAATGCTCCAGAAATCTTGTCATCGCAATGTTCCTTGACCATGTCATCACAATGCTCCATGACCCTTGTCATCACAATGCTCCAGAATTCTTATCATCACAATGTTCCATGACCGTACCATCACAATGCTCCATGGCCCTTGTCAGCACAATGCTCCAGAATTCTTCTCATCACAATGTTCCATGACCGTGTCATCACAATGCTCCATGGCCCTTATCCGCACAATGTTCCATGACACTTTTTGTCACAATACTCCATGACCACTGTCATCACAGAGTTTTCTGCCCATATCATCACAATGTTCCTTGTCACCTTTAATCACAATGTTCCATACCCTTTCATCACAATGCTCCAGAAATCTTTTTCATCGCAATGTTCCTTCACTGTGTCATCACAGTGCTCCACGGCCGTCATCAGCACAATGCTCCAGAATACTTGTCATCACAATGTTCCATGACCGTGTCATCACAATGCTCCATGGCCCTTGTCATCACAATGCTCCGGAATTCTTCTCATCACATTGTTCCATGACCGTGTCATCACAATGCTCCATGGCCCCTTTCAGCACAATGCTCCAGAATTCGTGTCATCACAATGTTCCATGACCGTGTCATCACAATGCTCCATGGCCCTTGTCATCACAATGCTCCAGAATTCTTGTCATCACAATGTTCCATACCATGTCATCACAATGCTCCATGGCCATTGTCATCACAATGCTCCAGAATTCTTGTCATCACAATGTTCCATGGCCGTGTCATCACAATGCTCCATGGCCCTTGTCAGCGCAATGCTCCAGAATTCTTCTCATCACAATGTTCCATGACCGTGTCATCACAATGCTCCATGGCCCTTGTCATCGCAATGCTCAGGAATTCTTGTCATCACAATGTTCCATGACCGTGTCATCACAATGCTCTATGGCGCTTGTCATCAGAATGCTCCTGAATTCTTGTCATCACAATGTTCCATGACCGTGTCATCACAATGCTCCATGGCCCTTGTCATCACAATGCTCCGGAATTCTTCTCATCACATTGTTCCATGACCGTGTCATCACAATGCTCCATGGCCCTTTTTAGCACAATGCTCCAGAATTTCTGTCATCACAATGTTCCATGACCGTGTCATCACAATGCTCTATGGCGCTTGTCATCAGAATGCTCCTGAATTCTTGTCATCACAATGTTCCATGACCGTGTCATCACAATGCTCCATGGCCCTTGTCATCACAATGCTCCAGAATTCTTGTCATCACAATGTTCCATGCCGTGTCATCACAATGCTCCATGGCCATTGTCATCACAATGCTCCAGAATTCTTGTCATCACAATGTTCCATGGCCGTGTCATCACAATGCTCCATGGCCCTTGTCAGCGCAATGCTCCAGAATTCTTCTCATCACAATGTTCCATGACCGTGTCATCACAATGCTCCATGGCCCTTGTCATCGCAATGCTCAGGAATTCTTGTCATCACAATGTTCCATGACCGTGTCATCACAATGCTCTATGGCGCTTGTCATCAGAATGCTCCTGAATTCTTGTCATCACAATGTTCCATGACCGTGTCATCACAATGCTCCATGGCCCTTGTCATCACAATGCTCCGGAATTCTTCTCATCACATTGTTCCATGACCGTGTCATCACAATGCTCCATGGCCCTTTTCAGCACAATGCTCCAGAATTTCTGTCATCACAATGTTCCATGACCGTGTCATCACAATGCTCCATGGCCCTTGTCATCACAATGCTCCAGAATTCTTGTCATCACAATGTTCCATACCGTGTCATCACAATGCTCCATGGCCATTGTCATCACAATGCTCCAGAATTCTTGTCATCACAATGTTCCATGGCCGTGTCATCACAATGCTCCATGGCCCTTGTCATCGCAATGCTCAGGAATTCTTGTCATCACTATGTTCCATGACCGTGTCATCACAATGCTCCATGGCCCTTGTCATCATAATGCTCCAGAATTCTTGTCATTACTATATTCCATGAACGTGTCATCACAATGCTCTATGGCGCTTGTCATCAGAATGCTCCCGAATTCTTGTCATCACAATGTTCCATGGCCCTTTCATCACAATGCTCCATGGCCCTTGTCATCACAATGCTCCGGAATTCTTCTCATCACATTGTTCCATAACCATGTCATCACAATGCTCCATGGCCCTTTTCCGCACAATGCTCCAGAATTCCTGTCATCACAATGTTCCATGACCGTGTTATCACAATGCTCCATGGCCCTTGTCATCACAATGCTCCAGAAGTCTTGTCATCACAATGTTCCATACCGTGTCATCACAATGCTCAATGGCCATTGTCATCACAATGCTCCAGAATTCTTGTCATCACAATGTTCCATGGCCGTGTCATCACAATGCTCCATGGCCCTTGTCAGCACAATGCTCCAGAATTCTTCTCATCACAATGTTCCATGACCGTGTCATCACAATGCTCCATGGCCCTTGTCATCGCAATGCTCAGGAATTCTTGTCATCACAATGTTCCATGACCGTGTCATCACAATGCTCCATGGCCCTTGTCATGACAATGCTCCCGAATTCTTCTCATCACAATGTTCCATGACCGTGTCATTCCAATGCTCCATGGCCCTTGTCATCATAATGCTCCAGAATTCATGTCATTACTATATTCCATGAACGTGTCATCACAATGCTCTATGGCGCTTGTCATCAGAATGCTCCCGAATTCTTGTCATCACAATGTTCCATGGCCCTTTCATCACAATGCTCCATGGCCCTTGTCAGCACAATGCTCCAGAATTCTTGTCATCACAATGATCCATGACCGTCTTATCACAATGCTCCATGGCCCTTGTCAGCACAATGCTCCAGAATTCTTGTCAACAAAATGTTCCATGACCGTGTCATCACAATGCTCCATGGCCCTTGTCAGCACAATGTTCCATGACAATTTTTGTCACAATTGTCCATGACCACTGTCACCACAGAGTTCTCTGCCCATATCATCATAATGTTCCTTGTCACCTTTAATCACAATGCTCCATGCCCTTTCATCACAATGCTCCAGAAATCTTGTCATCGCAATGTTCCTTGACCATGTCATCACAATGCTCCATGACCCTTGTCATCACAATGCTCCAGAATTCTTGTCATCACAATGTTCCATGACCGTATCATCACAATGCTCCATGGCCCTTGTCAGCACAATGCTCCAGAATTCTTGTCATCACAATGTTCCATACCATGTCATCACAATGCTCCATGGCCATTGTCATGACAATGCTCCAGAATTTTTGTCATCACAATGTTCCATGACCGTGTCATCACAATGCTCCATGGCCCTTGTCAGCACAATGCTGCAGAATTCTTCTCATCACAATGTTCCATGACTGTGTCATCACAATGCTCCATGGCCCTTGTCATCACAATGCTCCGGAATTCTTCTCATCACATTGTTCCTTAACCATGTCATCACAATGCTCCATGGCCCTTTTCAGCACAATGCTCCAGAAGTCTTGTCATCACAATGTTCCATGACCGTATCATCACAATGCTCCATGGCCCTTGTCAGCACAATGCTCCAGAATTCTTCTCATCACAATGTTCCATGACCGTGTCATCACAATGCTCCATGGCCCTTGTCCGCACAATGCTCCGGAATTCTTGTCATCACAATGTTCCATGATCGTGTCATCACAATGCTCCATGGCCCTTGTCATCACAATGCTCCAGAATTCTTGTCATCACAATGTTCCATGAACGTGTTATCACAATGCTCCATGGCCCTTGTCAGCACAATGCTCCATGGCCCTTGTCATGACAATGCTCCCGAATTCTTCTCATCACAATGTTCCATGACCGTGTCATTCCAATGCTCCATGGCCCTTGTCATCATAATGCTCCAGAATTCATGTCATTACTATATTCCATGAACGTGTCATCACAATGCTCTATGGCGCTTGTCATCAGAATGCTCCCGAATTCTTGTCATCACAATGTTCCATGGCCCTTTCATCACAATGCTCCATGGCCCTTGTCAGCACAATGCTCCAGAATTCTTGTCATCACAATGATCCATGACCGTCTTATCACAATGCTCCATGGCCCTTGTCAGCACAATGCTCCAGAATTCTTGTCAACAAAATGTTCCATGACCGTGTCATCACAATGCTCCATGGCCCTTGTCAGCACAATGTTCCATGACAATTTTTGTCACAATTGTCCATGACCACTGTCACCACAGAGTTCTCTGCCCATATCATCATAATGTTCCTTGTCACCTTTAATCACAATGCTCCATACCCTTTCATCACAATGCTCCAGAAATCTTGTCATCGCAATGTTCCTTGACCATGTCATCACAATGCTCCATGACCCTTGTCATCACAATGCTCCAGAATTCTTGTCATCACAATGTTCCATGACCGTATCATCACAATGCTCCATGGCCCTTGTCAGCACAATGCTCCAGAATTCTTGTCATCACAATGTTCCATACCATGTCATCACAATGCTCCATGGCCATTGTCATGACAATGCTCCAGAATTTTTGTCATCACAATGTTCCATGACCGTGTCATCACAATGCTCCATGGCCCTTGTCAGCACAATGCTGCAGAATTCTTCTCATCACAATGTTCCATGACTGTGTCATCACAATGCTCCATGGCCCTTGTCATCACAATGCTCCGGAATTCTTCTCATCACATTGTTCCTTAACCATGTCATCACAATGCTCCATGGCCCTTTTCAGCACAATGCTCCAGAATTCCTGTCATCACAATGTTCCATGACCGTGTCATCACAATGCTCCATGGCCCTTGTCATCACAATGCTCCAGAAGTCTTGTCATCACAATGTTCCATGACCGTATCATCACAATGCTCCATGGCCCTTGTCAGCACAATGCTCCAGAATTCTTCTCATCACAATGTTCCATGACCGTGTCATCACAATGCTCCATGGCCCTTGTCCGCACAATGCTCCGGAATTCTTGTCATCACAATGTTCCATGATCGTGTCATCACAATGCTCCATGGCCCTTGTCATCACAATGCTCCAGAATTCTTGTCATCACAATGTTCCATGAACGTGTTATCACAATGCTCCATGGCCCTTGTCAGCACAATGCTCCAGAATTCTTGTCATCACAATGTTCCATGACCGTGTCATCACAATGCTCCATGGCCCTTGTCATCACAATGCTCCAGAATTATTCTCATCACAATGTTCCATGGCCGTGTCATCACAATGCTCCATGGCCCTTGTCATCACAATGCTCCAGAATTCTTGTCATCACAATGTTCCATGACCGTGTCATCACAATGCTCCATGGCCCTTGTCATGACAATGCTCCAGAATTCTTCTCATCACAATGTTCCATGACCGTGTCATCACAATGCTCCATGGCCCTTATCCGCACAATGTTCCATGACACTTTTTGTCACAATACTCCATGACCACTGTCATCACAGAGTTTTCTGCCCATATCATCACAATGTTCCTTGTCACCTTTAATCACAATGTTCCATACCCTTTCATCACAATGCTCCAGAAATCTTTTTCATCGCAATATTCCTTCAGTGTGTCATCACAGTGCTCCACGGCCGTCATCAGCACAATGCTCCAGAATACTTGTCATCACAATGTTCCATGACCGTGTCATCACAATGCTCCATGGCCCTTGTCATCACAATGCTCCGGAATTCTTCTCATCACATTGTTCCATGACCGTGTCATCACAATGCTCCATGGCCCTTTTCAGCACAATGCTCCAGAATTTCTGTCATCACAATGTTCCATGACCGTGTCATCACAATGCTCCATGGCCCTTGTCATCACAATGCTCCAGAATTCTTGTCATCACAATGTTCCATACCGTGTCATCACAATGCTCCATGGCCATTGTCATCACAATGCTCCAGAATTCTTGTCATCACAATGTTCCATGGCCGTGTCATCACAATGCTCCATGGCCCTTGTCAGCGCAATGCTCCAGAATTCTTCTCATCACAATGTTCCATGACCGTGTCATCACAATGCTCCATGGCCCTTGTCATCGCAATGCTCAGGAATTCTTGTCATCACAATGTTCCATGACCGTGTCATCACAATGCTCCATGGCCCTTGTCATCATAATGCTCCAGAATTCTTGTCATTACTATATTCCCTGAACGTGTCATCACAATGCTCTATGGCGCTTGTCATCAGAATGCTCCCGAATTCTTGTCATCACAATGTTCCATGGCCCTTTCATCACAATGCTCCATGGCCCTTGTCATCACAATGCTCCGGAATTCTTCTCATCACATTGTTCCATAACCATGTCATCACAATGCTCCATGGCCCTTTTCAGCACAATGCTCCAGAATTCCTGTCATCACAATGTTCCATGACCGTGTTATCACAATGCTCCATGGCCCTTGTCATCACAATGCTCCAGAAGTCTTGTCATCACAATGTTCCATACCGTGTCATCACAATGCTCCATGGCCATTGTCATCACAGTGCTCCAGAATTCTTGTCATCACAATGTTCCATGACCGTATCATCACAATGCTCCATGGCCCTTGTCAGCACAATGCTCCAGAATTCTTCTCATCACAATGTTCCATGACCATGTCATCACAATGTTCCATGGCCATTGTCAACACAATGTTCCCGAATTCTTGTCATCAAAATGTTCCATGGCCGTGTCATCACAATGCTCCATGGCCCTTGTCGGCACAATGCTCCAGAATTCTTCTCATCACAATGTTCCATGACCGTGTCATCACAATGCTCCATGGCCCTTGTCATCACAATGCTCCGGAATTCTTCTCATCACACTGTTCCATGATCGTGTCATCACAATGCTCCATGGCCCTTTTCAGCACAATGCTCCAGAATTCCTGTCATCACAATGTTCCATGATCGTGTCATCACAATGCTCCATGGCCCTTGTCATCACAATGCTCCAGAATTCTTGTCATCACAATCTTCCATGACCGTGTCATCACAATGCTCCATGGCCCTTGTCAGCACAATGTTCCATGACAATTTTTGTCACAATACTCCATGACCACTGTCATCACAGAGTTCTCTGCCCATATCATCATAATGTTCCTTGTCACCTTTAATCACAATGCTTCATGCCCTTTCATCACCTTACTCCAGAAATCTTGTCATCACAATGTTCCTTGACCATGTCATCACAATTCTCCATGACCCTTGTCATCACAATGCTCCAGAATTCTTGTCATCACAATGTTCCATGACCGTATCATCACAATGCTCCATGGCCCTTGTCAGCACAATGCTCCAGAATTCTTCTCATCACAATGTTCCATGGCCGTGTCATCACAATGCTCCATGGCCCTTGTCAGCACAATGCTCCAGAATTTTTGTCATCACAATGTTCCATGGCCGTGTCATCACAATGCTCCATGGCCCTTGTCATCATAATGCTCCAGAATTCTTGTCATTACTATATTCCATGAACGTGTCATCACAATGCTCTATGGCGCTTGTCATCAGAATGCTCCCGAATTCTTGTCATCACAATGTTCCATGGCCCTTTCATCACAATGCTCCATGGCCCTTGTCAGCACAATGCTCCAGAATTCTTGTCATCACAATGTTCCATGACCGTGTCATCACAATGCTCCATGGCCCTTGTCAGCACAATGTTCCATGACACTTTTTGTCACAATACTCCATGACCACTGTCATCACAGAGTTTTCTGCCCATATCATCACAATGTTCCTTGTCACCTTTAATCACAATGTTCCATACCCTTTCATCACAATGCTCCAGAAATCTTTTTCATCGCAATGTTCCTTCACTGTGTCATCACAGTGCTCCACGGCCGTCATCAGCACAATGCTCCAGAATACTTGTCATCACAATGTTCCATGACCGTGTCATCACAATGCTCCATGGCCCTTGTCATCACAATGCTCCGGAATTCTTCTCATCACATTGTTCCATGACCGTGTCATCACAATGCTCCATGGCCCCTTTCAGCACAATGCTCCAGAATTCCTGTCATCACAATGTTCCATGACCGTGTCATCACAATGCTCCATGGCCCTTGTCATCACAATGCTCCAGAATTCTTGTCATCACAATGTTCCATACCGTGTCATCACAATGCTCCATGGCCATTGTCATCACAATGCTCCAGAATTCTTGTCATCACAATGTTCCATGGCCGTGTCATCACAATGCTCCATGGCCCTTGTCAGCGCAATGCTCCAGAATTCTTCTCATCACAATGTTCCATGACCGTGTCATCACAATGCTCCATGGCCCTTGTCATCGCAATGCTCAGGAATTCTTGTCATCACAATGTTCCATGACCGTGTCATCACAATGCTCCATGGCCCTTGTCATGACAATGCTCCCGAATTCTTCTCATCACAATGTTCCATGACCGTGTCATTCCAATACTCCATGGCCCTTGTCATCATAATGCTCCAGAATTCTTGTCATTACTATATTCCATGAACGTGTCATCACAATGCTCTATGGCGCTTGTCATCAGAATGCTCCCGAATTCTTGTCATCACAATGTTCCATGGCCCTTTCATCACAATGCTCCATGGCCCTTGTCAGCACAATGCTCCAGAATTCTTGTCATCACAATGTTCCATAATCGTATCATCACAGTGCTCCATGGCCCTTGTCAGCACAATGCTCCAGAATTCTTCTTATCACAATGTTCCATGACCGTGTCATCACAATGCTCCATGGCCCTTGTCAGCACAATGTTCCATGACAATTTTTGTCACAATACTCCATGACCACTGTCATCACAGAGTTCTCTGCCCATATCATCATAATGTTCCTTGTCACCTTTAATCACAATGCTCCATGCACTTTCATCACAATGCTCCAGAAATCTTGTCATCTCAATGTTCCTTGACCATGTCATCACAATGCTCCATGACCCTTGTCATCACAATGCTCCAGAATTCTTGTCATCACAATGTTCCATTACCGTACCATCACAATGCTCCATGGCCCTTGTCAGCACAATGCTCCAGAATTCTTCTCATCACAATGTTCCATGACCGTGTCATCACAATGCTCCATGGCCCTTGTCCGCACAATGCTCCAGAATTCTTGTCATCACAATGTTCCATGACCGTGTCATCACAATGCTCCATGGCCCTTGTCATCACAATGCTCCGGAATTCTTCTCATCACATTGTTCCATGACCGTGTCATCACAATGCTCCATGGCCCTTTTCAGCACAATGCTCCAGAATTCCTGTCATCACAATGTTCCATGACCGTGTCATCACAATGCTCAATGGCCCTTGTCATCACAATGCTCCAGAATTCTTGTCATCACAATGTTCCATGACCGTGTCATCACAATGTTACATGATCCTGGTCATCACAGTTCTCCATGACCTTTGTCATCACAATGCTCTATGTCGCTTTTCATCACAATTCTCAATAACCACTTTAATCACTATGCTCACTGACCATTTTCATCATATTTCTATAGTGTCATTACAATACCCCATGGCCCCTTTCTTCACAATGCTCCATGATGCCTGTCATCACAATGCTCCATGGCTTTTGTTATCACAATGCTCCAGGACCAGTTTCATCACAATTCTCCATCCCCTTTGTCATCATGGTGCACAATGAAACCTTTCATTAAAATGCTCCATGACACTAGTCATCACAGTACTCCATGGCCTTTATCGTCACAATGCTCCCATGCACTTTTCATCACGATGTTCCATGAATACTTTCATCACATTGCTCCATGACCATCGTCATCACAATAGTCCATACCCTTGTCAACACAATGCTGCATAATCCCTGTCATCACAATTCTCCATGACTGCTGTCATCACAATAATCCAGGACAATTTTCATCACAGTGCTTCATGCCCCCAGTCATCACAGTGCTCCATGATACTTTTCATCACAATTCCTAGATGATCAATGTCATCACAATGCCCCATGACACTTGTCATCACAATTCGCTATGACCCTTGTCCTCACAATACTCGATGAACCGTGTCATCACAGTGTTCCAGGACACATGTCATCACAATGATCCATGTCTACTTCCATCACAATGCTCCAATACCCCTGTCATCACAATGCTCCATGGCCCCTGTTATCATATTGCTCCATGATCTCTTTCATCACAATGCTCCATGACCACTGTCATCAAAATGCTCCAGAACTCTTGTCATCATAATGCTCCATGCCAATGTCATCAAAATGCCCCATGACACTTGTCATCACAATGCTCCATGGCCTTTGTCATCACAATGTTCCATGGCCCCTGTCATCACAGTGCTCCATGATACCTTTCATTGCAAATCTAGATGACCACTGTCATCACAACGCCCCATGACAGATGTCATCACAATTCGCCATGGTCCTTGTCATCACAATGCTCCATGAACCGTGTCATCACAAGGTTCCAGGACACTTGTCATCACAATGATCCAAGATCACATTCATCACAGTGCTCCATGAACCCTGTCATCTCAATGCTCCATAGCCTTTGTATTCACAATGCTCCATGGCCCCTGTAATCACAGTGCTCCATGACCCTTTTCATCACAATGCTCCAAGACCGCTCTCAACACAATGCCCCATGATGCCTGACATCACAAATCTCCATAGCCTCTCTTACAAAAAAGCTCCATGATCGCTGTCAGCAGAATGGTTCATGACACTTTTCGTCACAATACTGCATGACCACTGTCATCACAGAGTTCTCTGCCCATATCATCACAATGTTCCTTGTCACCTTTAATCACAATGCTCCATGCCCTTTCATCACAATGCTCCAGAAATCATTTTCATCGCAATGTTCCTTGACTGTGGCATCACAATTCTCCATGGCCGTCATCAGCACAATGCTCCAGAATTCTTGTCATCACAATGTTCCATGACCGTGTCATCACAATGCTCCATGGCCCTTTTCAGCAGAATGCTCCAGAATTCCTTTCATCACAATGCTCCATGGCCCTTGTCAGCACAATGATCCAGAATTCTTGTCATCACAATGTTCCATGACCGTGTCATCACAATGCTCCATGGCCCTTGTCAGCACAATGCTCCGGAATTATTCTCATCACATTGTTCCATAACCATGTCATCACAATGCTCCATGGCCCTTTTCAGCACAATGCTCCAGAATTCCTGTCATCACAATGTTCCATGACCGTGTCATCACAATGCTCCATGGCCCTTGTCATCACAATGCTCCAGAAGTCTTGTCATCACAATGTTCCATACCGTGTCATCACAATGTTCCATGGCCATTGTCATCACAGTGCTCCAGAATTCTTGTCATCACAATGTTCCATGACCGTATCATCACAATGCTCCATGGCCCTTGTCAGCACAATGCTCCAGAATTCTTCTCATCACAATGTTCCATGACCGTGTCATCACAATGCTCCATGGCCCTTGTCCGCACAATGCTCCGGATTTCTTGTCATCAAAATGTTCCATAACCGTGTCATCAAAATGCTCCATGGCCCTTGTCATCACAATGCTCCAGAATTCTTGTCATCACAATGTTCCATGAACGTGTCATCACAATGCTCCATGGCCCTTGTCAGCACAATGCTCCAGAATTCTTCTCATCACAATGTTCCATGACCGTGTCATCACAATGCTCCATGGCCCTTGTCATGACAATGATCCAGAATTCTTCTCATCACAATGTACCATGACCGTGTCATCACAGGACTCCATGGCCATTGTCATCACAATGCTCCAGAATTTTTGTCATCAAAATGTTCCATGGCCGTGTCATCACAATGCTCCATGGCCCTTGTCAGCACAATGCTCCAAAATTCTTCTCATCACAATGTTCCATGACCGTATCATCACAATGCTCCATGGCCCTTGTCATCACAATGCTCCAGAATTCTTGTCATCACAATGTTCCATACCGTGTCATCACAATGCTCCATAGCCATTGTCATCACAATGCTCCAGAATTCTTGTCATCACAATGTTCCATGACCATGTCATCACAATGCTCCATGGCCCTTGTCAGCACAATGCTGCAGAATTCTTCTCATCACAATGTTCCATGACCGTGTCATCACAATGCTCCATGGCCCTTGTCATCACAATGCTCCGGAAATCTTCTCATCACATTGTTCCAAAACCATGTCATCACAATGCTCCATGGCCCTTTTCAGCACAATGCTCCAGAATTCCTGTCATCACAATGTTCCATGACCGTGTTATCACAATGCTCCATGGCCCTTGTCATCACAATGCTCCAGAAGTCTTGTCATCACAATGTTCCATACCGTGTCATCACAATGCTCCATGGCCATTGTCATCACAGTGCTCCAGAATTCTTGTCATCACAATGTTCCATGACCGTATCATCACAATGCTCCATGGCCCTTGTCAGCACAATGCTCCAGAATTCTTCTCATCACAATGTTCCATGACCGTGTCATCACAATGCTCAATGGCCCTTGTCCGCACAATGCTCCGGAATTCTTGTCATCACAATGTTCCATGACCGTGTCATCACAATGCTCCATGGCCCTTGTCATGACAATGCTCCAGAATTCTTGTCATCACAATGTTCCATGACCGTGTCATCACAATGCTCCATGGCCCTTGTCAGCACAATGCTCCAGAATTCTTGTCATCACAATGTTCCATGACCGTGTCATCACAATGCTCCATGGCCATTGTCATCACAATGCTCCAGAATTCTTCTCATCAAAATGTTCCATGGCCGTGTCATCACAATGCTCCATGGCCCTTGTCAGCACAATGCTCCAGAATTCTTCTCATCACAATGTTCCATGACCGTGTCATCACAATGCTCCATGGCCCTTGTCAGCACAATGCTCCAGAATTCTTGTCATCACAATGTTCCATACCGTGTCATCACAATGCTCCATGGCCACTGTCATCACAATGCTCCAGAATTCTTGTCATCACAATGTTCCATGGCCGTGTCATCACAATGCTCCATGGCCCTTGTCAGCACAATGTTCCATGACAATTTTTGTCACAATACTCCATGACCACTGTCATCACAGAGTTCTCTGCCCATATCATCATAATGTTCCTTGTCACCTTTAATCACAATGCTCCATGCCCTTTCATCACAATGCTCCAGAAATCTTGTCATCGCAATGTTCCTTGACCATGTCATCACAATGCTCCATGACCCTTGTCATCACAATGCTCCAGAATTCTTATCATCACAATGTTCCATGACCGTACCATCACAATGCTCCATGGCCCTTGTCATCACAATGCTCCAGAATTCTTGTCATCACAATGTTCCATACCGTGTCATCACAATGCTCCATAGCCATTGTCATCACAATGCTCCAGAATTCTTGTCATCACAATGTTCCATGACCATGTCATCACAATGCTCCATGGCCCTTGTCAGCACAATGCTGCAGAATTCTTCTCATCACAATGTTCCATGACCGTGTCATCACAATGCTCCATGGCCCTTGTCATCACAATGCTCCGGAAATCTTCTCATCACATTGTTCCAAAACCATGTCATCACAATGCTCCATGGCCCTTTTCAGCACAATGCTCCAGAATTCCTGTCATCACAATGTTCCATGACCGTGTTATCACAATGCTCCATGGCCCTTGTCATCACAATGCTCCAGAAGTCTTGTCATCACAATGTTCCATACCGTGTCATCACAATGCTCCATGGCCATTGTCATCACAGTGCTCCAGAATTCTTGTCATCACAATGTTCCATGACCGTATCATCACAATGCTCCATGGCCCTTGTCAGCACAATGCTCCAGAATTCTTCTCATCACAATGTTCCATGACCGTGTCATCACAATGCTCAATGGCCCTTGTCCGCACAATGCTCCGGAATTCTTGTCATCACAATGTTCCATGACCGTGTCATCACAATGCTCCATGGCCCTTGTCATGACAATGCTCCAGAATTCTTGTCATCACAATGTTCCATGACCGTGTCATCACAATGCTCCATGGCCCTTGTCAGCACAATGCTCCAGAATTCTTGTCATCACAATGTTCCATGACCGTGTCATCACAATGCTCCATGGCCATTGTCATCACAATGCTCCAGAATTCTTCTCATCAAAATGTTCCATGGCCGTGTCATCACAATGCTCCATGGCCCTTGTCAGCACAATGCTCCAGAATTCTTCTCATCACAATGTTCCATGACCGTGTCATCACAATGCTCCATGGCCCTTGTCAGCACAATGCTCCAGAATTCTTGTCATCACAATGTTCCATACCGTGTCATCACAATGCTCCATGGCCACTGTCATCACAATGCTCCAGAATTCTTGTCATCACAATGTTCCATGGCCGTGTCATCACAATGCTCCATGGCCCTTGTCAGCACAATGTTCCATGACAATTTTTGTCACAATACTCCATGACCACTGTCATCACAGAGTTCTCTGCCCATATCATCATAATGTTCCTTGTCACCTTTAATCACAATGCTCCATGCCCTTTCATCACAATGCTCCAGAAATCTTGTCATCGCAATGTTCCTTGACCATGTCATCACAATGCTCCATGACCCTTGTCATCACAATGCTCCAGAATTCTTATCATCACAATGTTCCATGACCGTACCATAACAATGCTCCATGGCCCTTGTCAGCACAATGCTCCAGAATTCTTCTCATCACAATGTTCCATGACCGTGTCATCACAATGCTCCATGGCCCTTATCCGCACAATGTTCCATGACACTTTTTGTCACAATACTCCATGACCACTGTCATCACAGAGTTTACTGCCCATATCATCACAATGTTCCTTGTCACCTTTAATCACAATGTTCCATACCCTTTCATCACAATGCTCCAGAAATCTTTTTCATCGCAATGTTCCTTCACTGTGTCATCACAGTGCTCCACGGCCGTCATCAGCACAATGCTCCAGAATACTTGTCATCACAATGTTCCATGACCGTGTCATCACAATGCTCCATGGCCCTTGTCATCACAATGCTCCGGAATTCTTCTCATCACATTGTTCCATGATCGTGTCATCACAATGCTCCATGGCCCCTTTCAGCACAATGCTCCAGAATTCCTGTCATCACAATGTTCCATGACCGTGTCATCACAATGCTCCATGGCCCTTGTCATCACAATGCTCCCGAATTCTTGTCATCACAATGTTCCATGACCGTGTCATCACAATGCTCCAGAATTCTTGTCATCACAATGCTCCAGAATTCTTGTCATCACAATGTTCCATGGCCGTGTCATCACAATGCTCCATGGCCCTTGTCATCGCAATGCTCAGGAATTCTTGTCATCACAATGTTCCATGACCGTGTCATCACAATGCTCCATGGCCCTTGTCATGACAATGCTCCCGAATTCTTCTCATCACAATGTTCCATGACCGTGTCATTCCAATGCTCCATGGCCCTTGTCATCATAATGCTCCAGAATTCTTGTCATTACTATATTCCATGAACGTGTCATCAGAATGCTCTATGGCGCTTGTCATCAGAATGCTCCCGAATTCTTGTCATCACAATGTTCCATGGCCCTTTCATCACAATGCTCCATGGCCCTTGTCAGCACAATGCTCCAGAATTCTTGTCATCACAATGTTCCATGACCGTGTCATCACAATGCTCCATGGCCCTTGTCAGCACAATGCTCCAGAATTTTTGTCATCAAAATGTTCCATGACCGTGTCATCACAATGCTCCATGGCCCTTGTCAGCACAATGTTCCATGACAATTTTTGTCACAATACTCCATGACCACTGTCACCACAGAGTTCTCTGCCCATATCATCATAATGTTCCTTGTCACCTTTAATCACAATGCTCCATGCCCTTTCATCACAATGCTCCAGAAATCTTGTCATCGCAATGTTCCTTGACCATGTCATCACAATGCTCCATGACCCTTGTCATCACAATGCTCCAGAATTCTTGTCATCACAATGTTCCATAATCGTATCATCACAGTGCTCCATGGCCCTTGTCAGCACAATGCTCCAGAATTCTTCTTATCACAATGTTCCATGATCGTGTCATCACAATGCTCCATGGCCATTGTCAGCACAATGTTCCATGACAATTTTTGTCACAATACTCCATGACCACTGTCATCACAGAGTTCTCTGCCCATATCATCATAATGTTCCTTGTCACCTTTAATCACAATGCTCCATGCACTTTCATCACAATGCTCCAGAAATCTTGTCATCTCAATGTTCCTTGACCATGTCATCACAATGCTCCATGACCCTTGTCATCACAATGCTCCAGAATTCTTGTCATCACAATGTTCCATTACCGTACCATCACAATGCTCCATGGCCCTTGTCAGCACAATGCTCCAGAATTCTTCTCATCACAATGTTCCATGACCGTGTCATCACAATGCTCCATGGCCCTTGTCCGCACAATGCTCCAGAATTCTTGTCATCACAATGTTCCATGACCGTGTCATCACAATGCTCCATGGCCCTTGTCATCACAATGCTCCGGAATTCTTCTCATCACATTGTTCCATGACCGTGTCATCACAATGCTCCATGGCCCTTTTCAGCACAATGCTCCAGAATTCCTGTCATCACAATGTTCCATGACCGTGTCATCACAATGCTCAATGGCCCTTGTCATCACAATGCTCCAGAATTCTTGTCATCACAATGTTCCATGACCGTGTCATCACAATGTTACATGATCCTGGTCATCACAGTTCTCCATGACCTTTGTCATCACAATGCTCTATGTCGCTTTTCATCACAATTCTCAATAACCACTTTAATCACTATGCTCGCTGACCATTTTCATCATATTTCTCTAGTGTCATTACAATACCCCATGGCCCCTTTCTTCACAATGCTCCATGATGCCTGTCATCACAATGCTCCATGGCTTTTGTTATCACAATGCTCCATGACCAGTTTCATCACAATTCTCCATCCCCTTTGTCATCATGGTGCACAATGAAACCTTTCATTAAAATGCTCCATGACACTAGTCATCACAGTACTCCATGGCCTTTATCGTCACAATGCTCCCATGCACTTTTCATCACGATGTTCCATGAATACTTTCATCACATTGCTCCATGACCATCGTCATCACAATAGTCCATACCCTTGTCAACACAATGCTGCATAATCCCTTTCATCACAATTCTCCATGACTGCTGTCATCACAATAATCCAGGACAATTTTCATCACAGTGCTTCATGCCCCCAGTCATCACAGTGCTCCATGATACTTTTCATCACAATTCCTAGATGATCAATGTCATCACAATGCCCCATGACACTTGTCATCACAATTCGCTATGACCCTTGTCCTCACAATACTCGATGAACCGTGTCATCACAGTGTTCCAGGACACATGTCATCACAATGATCCATGTCTACTTCCATCACAATGCTCCAATACCCCTGTCATCACAATGCTCCATGGCCCCTGTTATCATATTGCTCCATGATCTCTTTCATCACAATGCTCCATGACCACTGTCATCAAAATGCTCCAGAACTCTTGTCATCATAATGCTCCATGCCAATGTCATCAAAATGCCCCATGACACTTGTCATCACAATGCTCCATGGCCTTTGTCATCACAATGTTCCATGGCCCCTGTCATCACAGTGCTCCATGATACCTTTCATTGCAAATCTAGATGACCACTGTCATCACAACGCCCCATGACAGATGTCATCACAATTCGCCATGGTCCTTGTCATCACAATGCTCCATGAACCGTGTCATCACAAGGTTCCAGGACACTTGTCATCACAATGATCCAAGATCACATTCATCACAGTGCTCCATGAACCCTGTCATCTCAATGCTCCATAGCCTTTGTATTCACAATGCTCCATGGCCCCTGTAATCACAGTGCTCCATGACCCTTTTCATCACAATGCTCCAAGACCGCTCTCAACACAATGCCCCATGATGCCTGACATCACAAATCTCCATAGCCTCTCTTACAAAAAAGCTCCATGATCGCTGTCAGCAGAATGGTTCATGACACTTTTCGTCACAATACTGCATGACCACTGTCATCACAGAGTTCTCTGCCCATATCATCACAATGTTCCTTGTCACCTTTAATCACAATGCTCCATGCCCTTTCATCACAATGCTCCAGAAATCATTTTCATCGCAATGTTCCTTGACTGTGGCATCACAATGCTCCATGGCCGTCATCAGCACAATGCTCCAGAATTCTTGTCATCACAATGTTCCATGACCGTGTCATCACAATGCGCCATGGCCCTTTTCAGCAGAATGCTCCAGAATTCATTTCATCACAATGCTCCATGGCCCTTGTCAGCACAATGATCCAGAATTCTTGTCATCACAATGTTCCATGACCGTGTCATCACAATGCTCCATGGCCCTTGTCAGCACAATGCTCCGGAATTATTCTCATCACATTGTTCCATAACCATGTCATCACAATGCTCCATGGCCCTTTTCAGCACAATGCTCCAGAATTCCTGTCATCACAATGTTCCATGACCATGTCATCACAATGCTCCATGGCCCATGTCATCACAATGCTCCAGAAGTCTTGTCATCACAATGTTCCATACCGTGTCATCACAATGTTCCATGGCCATTGTCATCACAGTGCTCCAGAATTCTTGTCATCACAATGTTCCATGACCGTATCATCACAATGCTCCATGGCCCTTGTCAGCACAATGCTCCAGAATTCTTCTCATCACAATGTTCCATGACCGTGTCATCACAATGCTCCATGGCCCTTGTCCGCACAATGCTCCGGAATTCTTGTCATCAAAATGTTCCATAACCGTGTCATCAAAATGCTCCATGGCCCTTGTCATCACAATGCTCCAGAATTCTTGTCATCACAATGTTCCATGAACGTGTCATCACAATGCTCCATGGCCCTTGTCAGCACAATGCTCCAGAATTCTTCTCATCACAATGTTCCATGACCGTGTCATCACAATGCTCCATGGCCCTTGTCATCATAATGCTCCAGAATTCTTGTCATTACTATATTCCATGAACGTGTCATCACAATGGTCTATGGCGCTTGTCATCAGAATGCTCCAGAATTCTTGTCATCACAATCTTCCATGACCATGTCATCACAATGCTCCATCGCCTTTGTCATCAGAATGCTCCAGAATTCTTCTCATCACAATGTTCCATGACCGTGTCATCACAATGCTCCATGGCCCTTGTCAGCACAATGCTCCAGAATTCTTGTCATCACAATGTTCCATGACCGTGGCATCACAATGCTCCATGGCCCTTGTCAGCACAATGCTCCAGAATTCTTGTCATCACAATGTTCCATGACCGTGTCATCACAATGCTCCATGGCCCTTGTCAGCACAATGCTCCAGAATTCTTGTCAT
Organism: Balaenoptera acutorostrata; assembly: GCF_949987535.1. Classification (NCBI taxonomy): domain Eukaryota; kingdom Metazoa; phylum Chordata; class Mammalia; order Artiodactyla; family Balaenopteridae; genus Balaenoptera; species Balaenoptera acutorostrata. The sequence continues at coordinate 81,964 of NW_026645794.1, read as the reverse complement.
CACAATGTTCCATGACCGTGTCATCACAATGCTCCATGGCCCTTGTCAGCACAATGTTCCATGACAATTTTTGTCACAATACTCCATGACCACTGTCATCACAGAGTTCTCTGCCTATATCATCATAATGTACCTTGTCACCTTTAATCACAATGCTCCATGCCCTTTCATCACAATACTCCAGAAATCTTGTCATCGCAATGTTCCTTGACCATGTCATCACAATGCTCCATGGCCCTTGTCATCACAATGCTCCGGAAATCTTCTCATCACATTGTTCCAAAACCATGTCCTCACAATGCTCCATGGCCCTTTTCAGCACAATGCTCCAGAATTCCTGTCATCACAATGTTCCATGACCGTGTTATCACAATGCTCCATGGCCCTTGGCATCACAATGCTCCGGAAATCTTCTCATCACATTGTTCCAAAACCATGTCATCACAATGCTCCATGGCCCTTTTCAGCACAATGCTCCAGAATTCCTGTCATCACAATGTTCCATGACCGTGTTATCACAATGCTCCATGGCCCTTGTCATCACAATGCTCCAGAAGTCTTGTCATCACAATGTACCATACCGTGTCATCACAATGCTCCATGGCCCTTGTCATCACAATGCTCCGGAAATCTTCTCATCACATTGTTCCAAAACCATGTCATCACAATGCTCCATGGCCCTTTTCAGCACAATGCTCCAGAATTCCTGTCATCACAATGTTCCATGACCGTGTTATCACAATGCTCCATGGCCCTTGTCATCACAATGCTCCAGAAGTCTTGTCATCACAATGTTCCATACCGTGTCATCACAATGCTCCATGGCCATTGTCATCACAGTGCTCCAGAATTCTTGTCATCACAATGTTCCATGACCGTATCATCACAATGCTCCATGGCCCTTGTCAGCACAATGCTCCAGAATTCTTCTCATCACAATGTTCCATGACCGTGTCATCACAATGCTCCATGGCCCTTGTCCGCACAATGCTCCGGAATTCTTGTCATCACAATGTTCCATGACCGTGTCATCACAATGCTCCATGGCCCTTGTCATGACAATGCTCCAGAATTCTTGTCATCACAATGTTCCATGACCGTGTCATCACAATGCTCCATGGCCCTTGTCAGCACAATGCTCCAGAATTCTTGTCATCACAATGTTCCATGACCGTGTCATCACAATGCTCCATGGCCATTGTCATCACAATGCTCCAGAATTCTTCTCATCAAAATGTTCCATGGCCGTGTCATCACAATGCTCCATGGCCCTTGTCAGCACAATGCTCCAGAATTCTTCTCATCACAATGTTCCATGACCGTGTCATCACAATGCTCCATGGCCCTTGTCCGCACAATGCTCCGGAATTCTTGTCATCACAATGTTCCATGACCGTGTCATCACAATGCTCCATGGCCCTTTTCAGCACAATGCTCCAGAATTCCTGTCATCACAATGTTCCATGACCGTGTCATCACAATGCTCAATGGCCCTTGTCATCACAATGCTCCAGAATTCTTGTCATCACAATGTTCCATGACCGTGTCATCACAATGTTACATGATCCTGGTCATCACAGTTCTCCATGACCTTTGTCATCACAATGCTCTATGTCGCTTTTCATCACAATTCTCAATAACCACTTTAATCACTATGCTCACTGACCATTTTCATCATATTTCTATAGTGTCATTACAATACCCCATGGCCCCTTTCTTCACAATGCTCCATGATGCCTGTCATCACAATGCTCCATGGCTTTTGTTATCACAATGCTCCAGGACCAGTTTCATCACAATTCTCCATCCCCTTTGTCATCATGGTGCACAATGAAACCTTTCATTAAAATGCTCCATGACACTAGTCATCACAGTACTCCATGGCCTTTATCGTCACAATGCTCCCATGCACTTTTCATCACGATGTTCCATGAATACTTTCATCACATTGCTCCATGACCATCGTCATCACAATAGTCCATACCCTTGTCAACACAATGCTGCATAATCCCTGTCATCACAATTCTCCATGACTGCTGTCATCACAATAATCCAGGACAATTTTCATCACAGTGCTTCATGCCCCCAGTCATCACAGTGCTCCATGATACTTTTCATCACAATTCCTAGATGATCAATGTCATCACAATGCCCCATGAGACTTGTCATCACAATTCGCTATGACCCTTGTCCTCACAATACTCGATGAACCGTGTCATCACAGTGTTCCAGGACACATGTCATCACAATGATCCATGTCTACTTCCATCACAATGCTCCAATACCCCTGTCATCACAATGCTCCATGGCCCCTGTTATCATATTGCTCCATGATCTCTTTCATCACAATGCTCCATGACCACTGTCATCAAAATGCTCCAGAACTCTTGTCATCATAATGCTCCATGCCAATGTCATCAAAATGCCCCATGACACTTGTCATCACAATGCTCCATGGCCTTTGTCATCACAATGTTCCATGGCCCCTGTCATCACAGTGCTCCATGATACCTTTCATTGCAAATCTAGATGACCACTGTCATCACAACGCCCCATGACAGATGTCATCACAATTCGCCATGGTCCTTGTCATCACAATGCTCCATGAACCGTGTCATCACAAGGTTCCAGGACACTTGTCATCACAATGATCCAAGATCACATTCATCACAGTGCTCCATGAACCCTGTCATCTCAATGCTCCATAGCCTTTGTATTCACAATGCTCCATGGCCCCTGTAATCACAGTGCTCCATGACCCTTTTCATCACAATGCTCCAAGACCGCTCTCAACACAATGCCCCATGATGCCTGACATCACAAATCTCCATAGCCTCTCTTACAAAAAAGCTCCATGATCGCTGTCAGCAGAATGGTTCATGACACTTTTCGTCACAATACTGCATGACCACTGTCATCACAGAGTTCTCTGCCCATATCATCACAATGTTCCTTGTCACCTTTAATCACAATGCTCCATGCCCTTTCATCACAATGCTCCAGAAATCATTTTCATCACAATGTTCCTTGACTGTGGCATCACAATGCTCCATGGCCGTCATCAGCACAATGCTCCAGAATTCTTGTCATCACAATGTTCCATGACCGTGTCATCACAATGCTCCATGGCCCTTTTCAGCAGAATGCTCCAGAATTCCTTTCATCACAATGCTCCATGGCCCTTGTCAGCACAATGATCCAGAATTCTTGTCATCACAATGTTCCATGACCGTGTCATCACAATGCTCCATGGCCCTTGTCAGCACAATGCTCCGGAATTATTCTCATCACATTGTTCCATAACCATGTCATCACAATGCTCCATGGCCCTTTTCAGCACAATGCTCCAGAATTCCTGTCATCACAATGTTCCATGACCGTGTCATCACAATGCTCCATGGCCCTTGTCATCACAATGCTCCAGAAGTCTTGTCATCACAATGTTCCATACCGTGTCATCACAATGTTCCATGGCCATTGTCATCACAGTGCTCCAGAATTCTTGTCATCACAATGTTCCATGACCGTATCATCACAATGCTCCATGGCCCTTGTCAGCACAATGCTCCAGAATTCTTCTCATCACAATGTTCCATGACCGTGTCATCACAATGCTCCATGGCCCTTGTCCGCACAATGCTCCGGAATTCTTGTCATCAAAATGTTCCATAACCGTGTCATCAAAATGCTCCATGGCCCTTGTCATCACAATGCTCCAGAATTCTTGTCATCACAATGTTCCATGAACGTGTCATCACAATGCTCCATGGCCCTTGTCAGCACAATGCTCCAGAATTCTTCTCATCACAATGTTCCATGACCGTGTCATCACAATGCTCCATGGCCCTTGTCATGACAATGATCCAGAATTCTTCTCATCACAATGTACCATGACCGTGTCATCACAGGACTCCATGGCCATTGTCATCACAATGCTCCAGAATTTTTGTCATCAAAATGTTCCATGGCCGTGTCATCACAATGCTCCATGGCCCTTGTCATCACAATGCTCCAGAATTCTTGTCATCACAATGTTCCATACCGTGTCATCACAATGCTCCATAGCCATTGTCATCACAATGCTCCAGAATTCTTGTCATCACAATGTTCCATGACCATGTCATCACAATGCTCCATGGCCCTTGTCAGCACAATGCTGCAGAATTCTTCTCATCACAATGTTCCATGACCGTGTCATCACAATGCTCCATGGCCCTTGTCATCACAATGCTCCGGAAATCTTCTCATCACATTGTTCCAAAACCATGTCATCACAATGCTCCATGGCCCTTTTCAGCACAATGCTCCAGAATTCCTGTCATCACAATGTTCCATGACCGTGTTATCACAATGCTCCATGGCCCTTGTCATCACAATGCTCCAGAAGTCTTGTCATCACAATGTTCCATACCGTGTCATCACAATACTCCATGGCCATTGTCATCACAGTGCTCCAGAATTCTTGTCATCACAATGTTCCATGACCGTATCATCACAATGCTCCATGGCCCTTGTCAGCACAATGCTCCAGAATTCTTCTCATCACAATGTTCCATGACCGTGTCATCACAATGCTCCATGGCCCTTGTCCGCACAATGCTCCGGAATTCTTGTCATCACAATGTTCCATGACCGTGTCATCACAAAGCTCCATGGCCCTTGTCATGACAATGATCCAGAATTCTTGTCATCACAATGTTCCATGACCGTGTCATCACAATGCTCCATGGCCCTTGTCAGCACAATGTTCCATGACAATTTTTGTCACAATACTCCATGACCACTGTCATCACAGAGTTCTCTGCCTATATCATCATAATGTACCTTGTCACCTTTAATCACAATGCTCCATGCCCTTTCATCACAATACTCCAGAAATACTTGTCATCGCAATGTTCCTTGACCATGTCATCACAATGCTCCATGACCCTTGTCATCACAATGCTCCAGAAGTCTTGTCATCACAATGTTCCATACCGTGTCATCACAATGCTCCATGGCCCTTGTCCGTACAATGCTCCGGAATTCTTGTCATCACAATGTTCCATGACTGTGTCATCACAATGCTCCATGGCCCTTGTCATCACAATGCTCCAGAATTCTTGTCATCACAATGTTCCATGAACGTGTCATCACAATGCTCCATGGCCCTTGTCAGCACAATGCTCCAGAATTCTTCTCATCACAATGTTCCATGACCGTGTCATCACAATGCTCCATGGCCCTTGTCATGACAATGATCCAGAATTCTTCTCATCACAATGTACCATGACCGTGTCATCACAGGACTCCATGGCCATTGTCATCACAATGGTCCAGAATTTTTGTCATCAAAATGTTCCATGGCCGTGTCATCACAATGCTCCATGGCCCTTGTCAGCACAATGCTCCAAAATTCTTCTCATCACAATGTTCCATGACCGTATCATCACAATGCTCCATGGCCCTTGTCATCACAATGCTCCAGAATTCTTGTCATCACAATGTTCCATACCGTGTCATCACAATGCTCCATAGCCATTGTCATCACAATGCTCCAGAATTCTTGTCATCACAATGTTCCATGACCATGTCATCACAATGCTCCATGGCCCTTGTCAGCACAATGCTGCAGAATTCTTCTCATCACAATGTTCCATGACCGTGTCATCACAATGCTCCATGGCCCTTGTCATCACAATGCTCCGGAAATCTTCTCATAACATTGTTCCAAAACCATGTCATCACAATGCTCCATGGCCCTTTTCAGCACAATGCTCCAGAATTCCTGTCATCACAATGTTCCATGACCGTGTTATCACAATGCTCCATGGCCCTTGTCATCACAATGCTCCAGAAGTCTTGTCATCACAATGTTCCATACCGTGTCATCACAATGCTCCATGGCCATTGTCATCACAGTGCTCCAGAATTCTTGTCATCACAATGTTCCATGACCGTATCATCACAATGCTCCATGGCCCTTGTCAGCACAATGCTCCACAATTCTTCTCATCACAATGTTCCATGACCGTGTCATCACAATGCTCCATGGCCCTTGTCCGCACAATGCTCCGGAATTCTTGTCATCACAATGTTCCATGACCGTGTCATCACAATGCTCCATGGCCCTTGTCATGACAATGCTCCAGAATTCTTGTCATCACAATGTTCCATGACCGTGTCATCACAATGCTCCATGGCCCTTGTCAGCACAATGCTCCAGAATTCTTGTCATCACAATGTTCCATGACCGTGTCATCACAATGCTCCATGGCCATTGTCATCACAATGCTCCAGAATTCTTCTCATCAAAATGTTCCATGGCCGTGTCATCACAATGCTCCATGGCCCTTGTCAGCACAATGCTCCAGAATCCTTCTCATCACAATGTTCCATGACCGTGTCATCACAATACTCCATGGCCCTTGTCAGCACAATGCTCCAGAATTCTTGTCATCACTATGTTCCATACCGTGTCATCACAATGCTCCATGGCCACTGTCATCACAATGCTCCAGAATTCTTGTCATCACAATGTTCCATGGCCGTGTCATCACAATGCTCCATGGCCCTTGTCATCATAATGCTCCAGAATTCTTGTCATTACTATATTCCATGAACGTGTCATCACAATGGTCTATGGCGCTTGTCATCAGAATGCTCCAGAATTCTTGTCATCACAATCTTCCATGACCATGTCATCACAATGCTCCATCGCCTTTGTCATCAGAATGCTCCAGAATTCTTCTCATCACAATGTTCCATGACCGTGTCATCACAATGCTCCATGGCCCTTGTCAGCACAATGCTCCAGAATTCTTGTCATCACAATGTTCCATGACCGTGGCATCACAATGCTCCATGGCCCTTGTCAGCACAATGCTCCAGAATTCTTGTCATCACAATGTTCCATGACCGTGTCATCACAATGCTCCATGGCCCTTGTCAGCACAATGCTCCAGAATTCTTGTCATCACAATGTTCCATGACCGTGTCATCACAATGCTCCATGGCCCTTGTCAGCACAATGTTCCATGACAATTTTTGTCACAATACTCCATGACCACTGTCATCACAGAGTTCTCTGCCTATATCATCATAATGTACCTTGTCACCTTTAATCACAATGCTCCATGCCCTTTCATCACAATACTCCAGAAATCTTGTCATCGCAATGTTCCTTGACCATGTCATCACAATGCTCCATGGCCCTTGTCATCACAATGCTCCGGAAATCTTCTCATCACATTGTTCCAAAACCATGTCCTCACAATTCTCCATGGCCCTTTTCAGCACAATGCTCCAGAATTCCTGTCATCACAATGTTCCATGACCGTGTTATCACAATGCTCCATGGCCCTTGGCATCACAATGCTCCGGAAATCTTCTCATCACATTGTTCCAAAACCATGTCATCACAATGCTCCATGGCCCTTTTCAGCACAATGCTCCAGAATTCCTGTCATCACAATGTTCCATGACCGTGTTATCACAATGCTCCATGGCCCTTGTCATCACAATGCTCCAGAAGTCTTGTCATCACAATGTACCATACCGTGTCATCACAATGCTCCATGGCCCTTGTCATCACAATGCTCCGGAAATCTTCTCATCACATTGTTCCAAAACCATGTCATCACAATGCTCCATGGCCCTTTTCAGCACAATGCTCCAGAATTCCTGTCATCACAATGTTCCATGACCGTGTTATCACAATGCTCCATGGCCCTTGTCATCACAATGCTCCAGAAGTCTTGTCATCACAATGTTCCATACCGTGTCATCACAATGCTCCATGGCCATTGTCATCACAGTGCTCCAGAATTCTTGTCATCACAATGTTCCATGACCGTATCATCACAATGCTCCATGGCCCTTGTCAGCACAATGCTCCAGAATTCTTCTCATCACAATGTTCCATGACCGTGTCATCACAATGCTCCATGGCCCTTGTCCGCACAATGCTCCGGAATTCTTGTCATCACAATGTTCCATGACCGTGTCATCACAATGCTCCATGGCCCTTGTCATGACAATGCTCCAGAATTCTTGTCATCACAATGTTCCATGACCGTGTCATCACAATGCTCCATGGCCCTTGTCAGCACAATGCTCCAGAATTCTTGTCATCACAATGTTCCATGACCGTGTCATCACAATGCTCCATGGCCATTGTCATCACAATGCTCCAGAATTCTTCTCATCAAAATGTTCCATGGCCGTGTCATCACAATGCTCCATGGCCCTTGTCAGCACAATGCTCCAGAATTCTTCTCATCACAATGTTCCATGACCGTGTCATCACAATGCTCCATGGCCCTTGTCAGCACAATGCTCCAGAATTCTTGTCATCACAATGTTCCATACCGTGTCATCACAATGCTCCATGGCCACTGTCATCACAATGCTCCAGAATTCTTGTCATCACAATGTTCCATGGCCGTGTCATCACAATGCTCCATGGCCCTTGTCATCATAATGCTCCAGAATTCTTGTCATTACTATATTCCATGAACGTGTCATCACAATGCTCTACGGCGCTTGTCATCAGAATGCTCCAGAATTCTTGTCATCACAATCTTCCATGACCATGTCATCACAATGCTCCATCGCCTTTGTCATCAGAATGCTCCAGAATTCTTCTCATCACAATGTTCCATAACCGTTTCATCACAATGCTCCATGGCCCTTGTCAGCACAATGCTCCAGAATTCTTGTCATCACAATGTTCCATGACCGTGGCATCACAATGCTCCATGGCCCTTGTCAGCACAATGCTCCAGAATTCTTGTCATCACAATGTTCCATAATCGTATCATCACAGTGCTCCATGGCCCTTGTCAGCACAATGCTCCAGAATTCTTCTTATCACAATGTTCCATGACCGTGTCATCACAATGCTCCATGGCCCTTGTCAGCACAATGTTCCATGACAATTTTTGTCACAATACTCCATGACCACTGTCATCACAGAGTTCTCTGCCCATATCATCATAATGTTCCTTGTCACCTTTAATCACAATGCTCCATGCACTTTCATCACAATGCTCCAGAAATCTTGTCATCTCAATGTTCCTTGACCATGTCATCACAATGCTCCATGACCCTTGTCATCACAATGCTCCAGAATTCTTGTCATCACAATGTTCCATTACCGTACCATCACAATGCTCCATGGCCCTTGTCAGCACAATGCTCCAGAATTCTTCTCATCACAATGTTCCATGACCGTGTCATCACAATGCTCCATGGCCCTTGTCCGCACAATGCTCCAGAATTCTTGTCATCACAATGTTCCATGACCGTGTCATCACAATGCTCCATGGCCCTTGTCATCACAATGCTCCGGAATTCTTCTCATCACATTGTTCCATGACCGTGTCATCACAATGCTCCATGGCCCTTTTCAGCACAATGCTCCAGAATTCCTGTCATCACAATGTTCCATGACCGTGTCATCACAATGCTCAATGGCCCTTGTCATCACAATGCTCCAGAATTCTTGTCATCACAATGTTCCATGACCGTGTCATCACAATGTTACATGATCCTGGTCATCACAGTTCTCCATGACCTTTGTCATCACAATGCTCTATGTCGCTTTTCATCACAATTCTCAATAACCACTTTAATCACTATGCTCACTGACCATTTTCATCATATTTCTATAGTGTCATTACAATACCCCATGGCCCCTTTCTTCACAATGCTCCATGATGCCTGTCATCACAATGCTCCATGGCTTTTGTTATCACAATGCTCCAGGACCAGTTTCATCACAATTCTCCATCCCCTTTGTCATCATGGTGCACAATGAAACCTTTCATTAAAATGCTCCATGACACTAGTCATCACAGTACTCCATGGCCTTTATCGTCACAATGCTCCCATGCACTTTTCATCACGATGTTCCATGAATACTTTCATCACATTGCTCCATGACCATCGTCATCACAATAGTCCATACCCTTGTCAACACAATGCTGCATAATCCCTGTCATCACAATTCTCCATGACTGCTGTCATCACAATAATCCAGGACAATTTTCATCACAGTGCTTCATGCCCCCAGTCATCACAGTGCTCCATGATACTTTTCATCACAATTCCTAGATGATCAATGTCATCACAATGCCCCATGAGACTTGTCATCACAATTCGCTATGACCCTTGTCCTCACAATACTCGATGAACCGTGTCATCACAGTGTTCCAGGACACATGTCATCACAATGATCCATGTCTACTTCCATCACAATGCTCCAATACCCCTGTCATCACAATGCTCCATGGCCCCTGTTATCATATTGCTCCATGATCTCTTTCATCACAATGCTCCATGACCACTGTCATCAAAATGCTCCAGAACTCTTGTCATCATAATGCTCCATGCCAATGTCATCAAAATGCCCCATGACACTTGTCATCACAATGCTCCATGGCCTTTGTCATCACAATGTTCCATGGCCCCTGTCATCACAGTGCTCCATGATACCTTTCATTGCAAATCTAGATGACCACTGTCATCACAACGCCCCATGACAGATGTCATCACAATTCGCCATGGTCCTTGTCATCACAATGCTCCATGAACCGTGTCATCACAAGGTTCCAGGACACTTGTCATCACAATGATCCAAGATCACATTCATCACAGTGCTCCATGAACCCTGTCATCTCAATGCTCCATAGCCTTTGTATTCACAATGCTCCATGGCCCCTGTAATCACAGTGCTCCATGACCCTTTTCATCACAATGCTCCAAGACCGCTCTCAACACAATGCCCCATGATGCCTGACATCACAAATCTCCATAGCCTCTCTTACAAAAAAGCTCCATGATCGCTGTCAGCAGAATGGTTCATGACACTTTTCGTCACAATACTGCATGAACACTGTCATCACAGAGTTCTCTGCCCATATCATCACAATGTTCCTTGTCACCTTTAATCACAATGCTCCATGCCCTTTCATCACAATGCTCCAGAAATCATTTTCATCGCAATGTTCCTTGACTGTGGCATCACAATGCTCCATGGCCGTCATCAGCACAATGCTCCAGAATTCTTGTCATCACAATGTTCCATGACCGTGTCATCACAATGCTCCATGGCCCTTTTCAGCAGAATGCTCCAGAATTCCTTTCATCACAATGCTCCATGGCCCTTGTCAGCACAATGATCCAGAATTCTTGTCATCACAATGTTCCATGACCGTGTCATCACAATGCTCCATGGCCCTTGTCAGCACAATGCTCCGGAATTATTCTCATCACATTGTTCCATAACCATGTCATCACAATGCTCCATGGCCCTTTTCAGCACAATGCTCCAGAATTCCTGTCATCACAATGTTCCATGACCGTGTCATCACAATGCTCCATGGCCCTTGTCATCACAATGCTCCAGAAGTCTTGTCATCACAATGTTCCATACCGTGTCATCACAATGTTCCATGGCCATTGTCATCACAGTGCTCCAGAATTCTTGTCATCACAATGTTCCATGACCGTATCATCACAATGCTCCATGGCCCTTGTCAGCACAATGCTCCAGAATTCTTCTCATCACAATGTTCCATGACCGTGTCATCACAATGCTCCATGGCCCTTGTCCGCACAATGCTCCGGAATTCTTGTCATCAAAATGTTCCATAACCGTGTCATCAAAATGCTCCATGGCCCTTGTCATCACAATGCTCCAGAATTCTTGTCATCACAATGTTCCATGAACGTGTCATCACAATGCTCCATGGCCCTTGTCAGCACAATGCTCCAGAATTCTTCTCATCACAATGTTCCATGACCGTGTCATCACAATGCTCCATGGCCCTTGTCATGACAATGATCCAGAATTCTTCTCATCACAATGTACCATGACCGTGTCATCACAGGACTCCATGGCCATTGTCATCACAATGCTCCAGAATTTTTGTCATCAAAATGTTCCATGGCCGTGTCATCACAATGCTCCATGGCCCTTGTCATCACAATGCTCCAGAATTCTTGTCATCACAATGTTCCATACCGTGTCATCACAATGCTCCATAGCCATTGTCATCACAATGCTCCAGAATTCTTGTCATCACAATGTTCCATGACCAGGTCATCACAATGCTCCATGGCCCTTGTCAGCACAATGCTGCAGAATTCTTCTCATCACAATGTTCCATGACCGTGTCATCACAATGCTCCATGGCCCTTGTCATCACAATGCTCCGGAAATCTTCTCATCACATTGTTCCAAAACCATGTCATCACAATGCTCCATGGCCCTTTTCAGCACAATGCTCCAGAATTCCTGTCATCACAATGTTCCATGACCGTGTTATCACAATGCTCCATGGCCCTTGTCATCACAATGCTCCAGAAGTCTTGTCATCACAATGTTCCATACCGTGTCATCACAATGCTCCATGGCCATTGTCATCACAGTGCTCCAGAATTCTTGTCATCACAATGTTCCATGACCGTATCATCACAATGCTCCATGGCCCTTGTCAGCACAATGCTCCAGAATTCTTCTCATCACAATGTTCCATGACCGTGTCATCACAATGCTCCATGGCCCTTGTCCGCACAATGCTCCGGAATTCTTGTCATCACAATGTTCCATGACCGTGTCATCACAAAGCTCCATGGCCCTTGTCATGACAATGATCCAGAATTCTTGTCATCACAATGTTCCATGACCGTGTCATCACAATGCTCCATGGCCCTTGTCAGCACAATGTTCCATGACAATTTTTGTCACAATACTCCATGACCACTGTCATCACAGAGTTCTCTGCCTATATCATCATAATGTACCTTGTCACCTTTAATCACAATGCTCCATGCCCTTTCATCACAATACTCCAGAAATACTTGTCATCGCAATGTTCCTTGACCATGTCATCACAATGCTCCATGACCCTTGTCATCACAATGCTCCAGAAGTCTTGTCATCACAATGTTCCATACCGTGTCATCACAATGCTCCATGGCCCTTGTCCGTACAATGCTCCGGAATTCTTGTCATCACAATGTTCCATGACCGTGTCATCACAATGCTCCATGGCCCTTGTCCGCACAATGTTCCGGAATTCTTGTCATCACAATGTTCCATGACCGTGTCATCACAATGCTCCATGGCCATTGTCATCACAATGCTCCAGAATTCTTGTCATCAAAATGTTCCATGGCCGTGTCATCACAATGCTCCATGGCCCTTGTCAGCACAATGCTCCAGAATTCTTCTCATCACAATGTTCCATGACCATGTCATCACAATGCTCCATGGCCCTTGTCATCACAATGCTCCAGAATTCCTCTCATCACATTGTTCCATGACCGTGTCATCACAATGCTCCATGGCCCTTTTCAGCACAATGCTCCAGAATTCCTGTCATCACAATGTTCCATGACCGTGTCATCACAAAGCTCCATGGCCCTTGTCAGCACAATGCTCCAGAATTCTTGTCATCACAATGTTCCATACCGTGTCATCACAATGCTCCATGGCCACTGTCATCACAATGCTCCAGAATTCTTGTCATCACAATGTTCCATGGCCGTGTCATCACAATGCTACATGGCCCTTGTCAGCACAATATTCCATGACAATTTTTGTCACAATACTCCATGACCACTGTCATCACAGAGTTCTCTGCCCATATCATCATAATGTTCCTTGTCACCTTTAATCACAATGCTCCATGCCCTTTCATCACAATGCTCCAGAAATCTTGTCATCGCAATGTTCCTTGACCATGTCATCACAATGCTCCATGACCCTTGTCATCACAATGCTCCAGAATTCTTATCATCACAATGTTCCATGACCGTACCATCACAATGCTCCATGGCCCTTGTCAGCACAATGCTCCAGAATTCTTCTCATCACAATGTTCCATGACCGTGTCATCACAATGCTCCATGGCCCTTATCCGCACAATGTTCCATGACACTTTTTGTCACAATACTCCATGACCACTGTCATCACAGAGTTTTCTGCCCATATCATCACAATGTTCCTTGTCACCTTTAATCACAATGTTCCATACCCTTTCATCACAATGCTCCAGAAATCTTTTTCATCGCAATGTTCCTTCACTGTGTCATCACAGTGCTCCACGGCCGTCATCAGCACAATGCTCCAGAATACTTGTCATCACAATGTTCCATGACCGTGTCATCACAATGCTCCATGGCCCTTGTCATCACAATGCTCCGGAATTCTTCTCATCACATTGTTCCATGACCGTGTCATCACAATGCTCCATGGCCCCTTTCAGCACAATGCTCCAGAATTCCTGTCATCACAATGTTCCATGACCGTGTCATCACAATGCTCCATGGCCCTTGTCATCACAATGCTCCCGAATTCTTGTCATCACAATGTTCCATGACCGTGTCATCACAATGCTCCAGAATTCTTGTCATCACAATGCTCCAGAATTCTTGTCATCACAATGTTCCATGGCCGTGTCATCACAATGCTCCATGGCCCTTGTCATCGCAATGCTCAGGAATTCTTGTCATCACAATGTTCCATGACCGTGTCATCACAATGCTCCATGGCCCTTGTCAGCACAATGCTCCAGAATTCTTGTCATCAAAATGTTCCATGACCGTGTCATCACAATGCTCCATGGCCCTTGTCAGCACAATGTTCCATGACAATTTTTGTCACAATACTCCATGACCACTGTCACCACAGAGTTCTCTGCCCATATCATCATAATGTTCCTTGTCACCTTTAATCACAATGCTCCATGCCCTTTCATCACAATGCTCCAGAAATCTTGTCATCGCAATGTTCCTTGACCATGTCATCACAATGCTCCATGACCCTTGTCTTCACAATGCTCCAGAATTCTTGTCATCACAATGTTCCATAATCGTATCATCACAGTGCTCCATGGCCCTTGTCAACACAATGCTCAAGAATTCTTCTTATCACAATGTTCCATGACCGTGTCATCACAATGCTCCATGGCCATTGTCAGCACAATGTTCCATGACAATTTTTGTCACAATACTCCATGACCACTGTCATCACAGAGTTCTCTGCCCATATCATCATAATGTTCCTTGTCACCTTTAATCACAATGCTCCATGCACTTTCATCACAATGCTCCAGAAATCTTGTCATCTCAATGTTCCTTGACCATGTCATCACAATGCTCCATGACCCTTGTCATCACAATGCTCCAGAATTCTTGTCATCACAATGTTCCATTACCGTACCATCACAATGCTCCATGGCCCTTGTCAGCACAATGCTCCAGAATTCTTCTCATCACAATGTTCCATGACCGTGTCATCACAATGCTCCATGGCCCTTGTCCGCACAATGCTCCAGAATTCTTGTCATCACAATGTTCCATGACCGTGTCATCACAATGCTCCATGGCCCTTTTCAGCACAATGCTCCAGAATTCCTGTCATCACAATGTTCCATGACCGTGTCATCACAATGCTCAATGGCCCTTGTCATCACAATGCTCCAGAATTCTTGTCATCACAATGTTCCATGACCGTGTCATCACAATGTTACATGATCCTGGTCATCACAGTTCTCCATGACCTTTGTCATCACAATGCTCTATGTCGCTTTTCATCACAATTCTCAATAACCACTTTAATCACTATGCTCGCTGACCATTTTCATCATATTTCTCTAGTGTCATTACAATACCCCATGGCCCCTTTCTTCACAATGCTCCATGATGCCTGTCATCACAATGCTCCATGGCTTTTGTTATCACAATGCTCCATGACCAGTTTCATCACAATTCTCCATCCCCTTTGTCATCATGGTGCACAATGAAACCTTTCATTAAAATGCTCCATGACACTAGTCATCACAGTACTCCATGGCCTTTATCGTCACAATGCTCCCATGCACTTTTCATCACGATGTTCCATGAATACTTTCATCACATTGCTCCATGACCATCGTCATCACAATAGTCCATACCCTTGTCAA
This sequence comes from Balaenoptera acutorostrata, assembly GCF_949987535.1. Lineage (NCBI taxonomy): Eukaryota > Metazoa > Chordata > Mammalia > Artiodactyla > Balaenopteridae > Balaenoptera > Balaenoptera acutorostrata. Next base: position 66,011 of record NW_026645794.1, on the reverse strand, counting down.
CACAATGCTGCATAATCCCTTTCATCACAATTCTCCATGACTGCTGTCATCACAATAATCCAGGACAATTTTCATCACAGTGCTTCATGCCCCCAGTCATCACAGTGCTCCATGATACTTTTCATCACAATTCCTAGATGATCAATGTCATCACAATGCCCCATGACACTTGTCATCACAATTCGCTATGACCCTTGTCCTCACAATACTCGATGAACCGTGTCATCACAGTGTTCCAGGACACATGTCATCACAATGATCCATGTCTACTTCCATCACAATGCTCCAATACCCCTGTCATCACAATGCTCCATGGCCCCTGTTATCATATTGCTCCATGATCTCTTTCATCACAATGCTCCATGACCACTGTCATCAAAATGCTCCAGAACTCTTGTCATCATAATGCTCCATGCCAATGTCATCAAAATGCCCCATGACACTTGTCATCACAATGCTCCATGGCCTTTGTCATCACAATGTTCCATGGCCCCTGTCATCACAGTGCTCCATGATACCTTTCATTGCAAATCTAGATGACCACTGTCATCACAACGCCCCATGACAGATGTCATCACAATTCGCCATGGTCCTTGTCATCACAATGCTCCATGAACCGTGTCATCACAAGGTTCCAGGACACCTGTCATCACAATGATCCAAGATCACATTCATCACAGTGCTCCATGAACCCTGTCATCTCAATGCTCCATAGCCTTTGTATTCACAATGCTCCATGGCCCCTGTAATCACAGTGCTCCATGACCCTTTTCATCACAATGCTCCAAGACCGCTCTCAACACAATGCCCCATGATGCCTGACATCACAAATCTCCATAGCCTCTCTTACAAAAAAGCTCCATGATCGCTGTCAGCAGAATGGTTCATGACACTTTTCGTCACAATACTGCATGACCACTGTCATCACAGAGTTCTCTGCCCATATCATCACAATGTTCCTTGTCACCTTTAATCACAATGCTCCATGCCCTTTCATCACAATGCTCCAGAAATCATTTTCATCGCAATGTTCCTTGACTGTGGCATCACAATGCTCCATGGCCGTCATCAGCACAATGCTCCAGAATTCTTGTCATCACAATGTTCCATGACCGTGTCATCACAATGCGCCATGGCCCTTTTCAGCAGAATGCTCCAGAATTCCTTTCATCACAATGCTCCATGGCCCTTGTCAGCACAATGATCCAGAATTCTTGTCATCACAATGTTCCATGACCGTGTCATCACAATGCTCCATGGCCCTTGTCAGCACAATGCTCCGGAATTATTCTCATCACATTGTTCCATAACCATGTCATCACAATGCTCCATGGCCCTTTTCAGCACAATGCTCCAGAATTCCTGTCATCACAATGTTCCATGACCGTGTCATCACAATGCTCCATGGCCCTTGTCATCACAATGCTCCAGAAGTCTTGTCATCACAATGTTCCATACCGTGTCATCACAATGCTCCATAGCCATTGTCATCACAATGCTCCAGAATTCTTGTCATCACAATGTTCCATGACCATGTCATCACAATGCTCCATGGCCCTTGTCAGCACAATGCTGCAGAATTCTTCTCATCACAATGTTCCATGACCGTGTCATCACAATGCTCCATGGCCCTTGTCATCACAATGCTCCGGAAATCTTCTCATCACATTGTTCCAAAACCATGTCATCACAATGCTCCATGGCCCTTTTCAGCACAATGCTCCAGAATTCCTGTCATCACAATGTTCCATGACCGTGTTATCACAATGCTCCATGGCCCTTGTCATCACACTGCTCCAGAAGTCTTGTCATCACAATGTTCCATACCGTGTCATCACAATGCTCCATGGCCATTGTCATCACAGTGCTCCAGAATTCTTGTCATCACAATGTTCCATGACCGTATCATCACAATGCTCCATGGCCCTTGTCAGCACAATGCTCCAGAATTCTTCTCATCACAATGTTCCATGACCGTGTCATCACAATGCTCCATGGCCCTTGTCCGCACAATGCTCCGGAATTCTTGTCATCACAATGTTCCATGACCGTGTCATCACAATGCTCCATGGCCCTTGTCATGACAATGCTCCAGAATTCTTGTCATCACAATGTTCCATGACCGTGTCATCACAATGCTCCATGGCCCTTGTCAGCACAATGCTCCAGAATTCTTGTCATCACAATGTTCCATGACCGTGTCATCACAATGCTCCATGGCCATTGTCATCACAATGCTCCAGAATTCTTCTCATCAAAATGTTCCATGGCCGTGTCATCACAATGCTCCATGGCCCTTGTCAGCACAATGCTCCAGAATTCTTCTCATCACAATGTTCCATGACCGTGTCATCACAATGCTCCATGGCCCTTGTCAGCACAATGCTCCAGAATTCTTGTCATCACAATGTTCCATACCGTGTCATCACAATGCTCCATGGCCACTGTCATCACAATGCTCCAGAATTCTTGTCATCACAATGTTCCATGGCCGTGTCATCACAATGCTCCATGGCCCTTGTCATCATAATGCTCCAGAATTCTTGTCATTACTATATTCCATGAACGTGTCATCACAATGCTGTATGGCGCTTGTCATCAGAATGCTCCAGAATTCTTGTCATCACAATCTTCCATGACCATGTCATCACAATGCTCCATCGCCTTTGTCATCAGAATGCTCCAGAATTCTTCTCATCAGAATGTTCCATGACCGTGTCATCACAATGCTCCATGGCCCTTGTCAGCACAATGCTCCAGAATTCTTGTCATCACAATGCTCCAGAATTCTTGTCATCACAATGTTCCATGACCGTGGCATCACAATGCTCCATGGCCCTTGTCAGCACAATGCTCCAGAATTCTTGTCATCACAATGTTCCATGACCGTGTCATCACAATGCTCCATGGCCCTTGTCAGCACAATGCTCCAGAATTCTTGTCATCACAATGTTCCATGACCGTGTCATCACAATGCTCCATGGCCCTTGTCAGTACAATGTTCCATGACAATTTTTGTCACAATACTCCATGACCACTGTCATCACAGAGTTCTCTGCCTATATCATCATAATGTACCTTGTCACCTTTAATCACAATGCTCCATGCCCTTTCATCACAATACTCCAGAAATCTTGTCATCGCAATGTTCCTTGACCATGTCATCACAATGCTCCATGGCCCTTGTCATCACAATGCTCCGGAAATCTTCTCATCACATTGTTCCAAAACCATGTCATCACAATGCTCCATGGCCCTTTTCAGCACAATGCTCCAGAATTCCTGTCATCACAATGTTCCATGACCGTGTTATCACAATGCTCCATGGCCCTTGTCATCACAATGCTCCGGAAATCTTCTCATCACATTGTTCCAAAACCATGTCATCACAATGCTCCATGGCCCTTTTCAGCACAATGCTCCAGAATTCCTGTCATCACAATGTTCCATGACCGTGTTATCACAATGCTCCATGGCCCTTGTCATCACAATGCTCCAGAAGTCTTGTCATCACAATGTACCATACCGTGTCATCACAATGCTCCATGGCCCTTGTCATCGCAATGCTCAGGAATTCTTGTCATCACAATGTTCCATGACCGTGTCATCACAATGCTCCATGGCCCTTGTCATGACAATGCTCCCGAATTCTTCTCATCACAATGTTCCATGACCGTGTCATTCCAATGCTCCATGGCCCTTGTCATCATAATGCTCCAGAATTCTTGTCATTACTATATTCCATGAACGTGTCATCACAATGCTCTATGGCGCTTGTCATCAGAATGCTCCCGAATTCTTGTCATCACAATGTTCCATGGCCCTTTCATCACAATGCTCCATGGCCCTTGTCAGCACAATGCTCCAGAATTCTTGTCATCACAATGTTCCATGACCGTGTCATCACAATGCTCCATGGCCCTTGTCAGCACAATGCTCCAGAATTCTTGTCATCAAAATGTTCCATGACCGTGTCATCACAATGCTCCATGGCCCTTGTCAGCACAATGTTCCATGACAATTTTTGTCACAATACTCCATGACCACTGTCACCACAGAGTTCTCTGCCCATATCATCATAATGTTCCTTGTCACCTTTAATCACAATGCTCCATGCCCTTTCATCACAATGCTCCAGAAATCTTGTCATCGCAATGTTCCTTGACCATGTCATCACAATGCTCCATGACCCTTGTCATCACAATGCTCCAGAATTCTTGTCATCACAATGTTCCATAATCGTATCATCACAGTGCTCCATGGCCCTTGTCAGCACAATGCTCCAGAATTCTTCTTATCACAATGTTCCATGACCGTGTCATCACAATGCTCCATGGCCATTGTCAGCACAATGTTCCATGACAATTTTTGTCACAATACTCCATGACCACTGTCATCACAGAGTTCTCTGCCCATATCATCATAATGTTCCTTGTCACCTTTAATCACAATGCTCCATGCACTTTCATCACAATGCTCCAGAAATCTTGTCATCTCAATGTTCCTTGACCATGTCATCACAATGCTCCATGACCCTTGTCATCACAATGCTCCAGAATTCTTGTCATCACAATGTTCCATTACCGTACCATCACAATGCTCCATGGCCCTTGTCAGCACAATGCTCCAGAATTCTTCTCATCACAATGTTCCATGACCGTGTCATCACAATGCTCCATGGCCCTTGTCCGCACAATGCTCCAGAATTCTTGTCATCACAATGTTCCATGACCGTGTCATCACAATGCTCCATGGCCCTTGTCATCACAATGCTCCGGAATTCTTCTCATCACATTGTTCCATGACCGTGTCATCACAATGCTCCATGGCCCTTTTCAGCACAATGCTCCAGAATTCCTGTCATCACAATGTTCCATGACCGTGTCATCACAATGCTCAATGGCCCTTGTCATCACAATGCTCCAGAATTCTTGTCATCACAATGTTCCATGACCGTGTCATCACAATGTTACATGATCCTGGTCATCACAGTTCTCCATGACCTTTGTCATCACAATGCTCTATGTCGCTTTTCATCACAATTCTCAATAACCACTTTAATCACTATGCTCGCTGACCATTTTCATCATATTTCTCTAGTGTCATTACAATACCCCATGGCCCCTTTCTTCACAATGCTCCATGATGCCTGTCATCACAATGCTCCATGGCTTTTGTTATCACAATGCTCCATGACCAGTTTCATCACAATTCTCCATCCCCTTTGTCATCATGGTGCACAATGAAACCTTTCATTAAAATGCTCCATGACACTAGTCATCACAGTACTCCATGGCCTTTATCGTCACAATGCTCCCATGCACTTTTCATCACGATGTTCCATGAATACTTTCATCACATTGCTCCATGACCATCGTCATCACAATAGTCCATACCCTTGTCAACACAATGCTGCATAATCCCTTTCATCACAATTCTCCATGACTGCTGTCATCACAATAATCCAGGACAATTTTCATCACAGTGCTTCATGCCCCCAGTCATCACAGTGCTCCATGATACTTTTCATCACAATTCCTAGATGATCAATGTCATCACAATGCCCCATGACACTTGTCATCACAATTCGCTATGACCCTTGTCCTCACAATACTCGATGAACCGTGTCATCACAGTGTTCCAGGACACATGTCATCACAATGATCCATGTCTACTTCCATCACAATGCTCCAATACCCCTGTCATCACAATGCTCCATGGCCCCTGTTATCATATTGCTCCATGATCTCTTTCATCACAATGCTCCATGACCACTGTCATCAAAATGCTCCAGAACTCTTGTCATCATAATGCTCCATGCCAATGTCATCAAAATGCCCCATGACACTTGTCATCACAATGCTCCATGGCCTTTGTCATCACAATGTTCCATGGCCCCTGTCATCACAGTGCTCCATGATACCTTTCATTGCAAATCTAGATGACCACTGTCATCACAACGCCCCATGACAGATGTCATCACAATTCGCCATGGTCCTTGTCATCACAATGCTCCATGAACCGTGTCATCACAAGGTTCCAGGACACTTGTCATCACAATGATCCAAGATCACATTCATCACAGTGCTCCATGAACCCTGTCATCTCAATGCTCCATAGCCTTTGTATTCACAATGCTCCATGGCCCCTGTAATCACAGTGCTCCATGACCCTTTTCATCACAATGCTCCAAGACCGCTCTCAACACAATGCCCCATGATGCCTGACATCACAAATCTCCATAGCCTCTCTTACAAAAAAGCTCCATGATCGCTGTCAGCAGAATGGTTCATGACACTTTTCGTCACAATACTGCATGACCACTGTCATCACAGAGTTCTCTGCCCATATCATCACAATGTTCCTTGTCACCTTTAATCACAATGCTCCATGCCCTTTCATCACAATGCTCCAGAAATCATTTTCATCGCAATGTTCCTTGACTGTGGCATCACAATGCTCCATGGCCGTCATCAGCACAATGCTCCAGAATTCTTGTCATCACAATGTTCCATGACCGTGTCATCACAATGCTCCATGGCCCTTTTCAGCAGAATGCTCCAGAATTCCTTTCATCACAATGCTCCATGGCCCTTGTCAGCACAATGATCCAGAATTCTTGTCATCACAATGTTCCATGACCGTGTCATCACAATGCTCCATGGCCCTTGTCAGCACAATGCTCCGGAATTATTCTCATCACATTGTTCCATAACCATGTCATCACAATGCTCCATGGCCCTTTTCAGCACAATGCTCCAGAATTCCTGTCATCACAATGTTCCATGACCGTGTCATCACAATGCTCCATGGCCCTTGTCATCACAATGCTCCAGAAGTCTTGTCATCACAATGTTCCATACCGTGTCATCACAATGTTCCATGGCCATTGTCATCACAGTGCTCCAGAATTCTTGTCATCACAATGTTCCATGACCGTATCATCACAATGCTCCATGGCCCTTGTCAGCACAATGCTCCAGAATTCTTCTCATCACAATGTTCCATGACCGTGTCATCACAATGCTCCATGGCCCTTGTCCGCACAATGCTCCGGAATTCTTGTCATCAAAATGTTCCAAAACCGTGTCATCAAAATGCTCCATGGCCCTTGTCATCACAATGCTCCAGAATTCTTGTCATCACAATGTTCCATGAACGTGTCATCACAATGCTCCATGGCCCTTGTCAGCACAATGCTCCAGAATTCTTCTCATCACAATGTTCCATGACCGTGTCATCACAATGCTCCATGGCCCTTGTCATGACAATGATCCAGAATTCTTCTCATCACAATGTACCATGACCGTGTCATCACAGGACTCCATGGCCATTGTCATCACAATGCTCCAGAATTTTTGTCATCAAAATGTTCCATGGCCGTGTCATCACAATGCTCCATGGCCCTTGTCAGCACAATGCTCCAAAATTCTTCTCATCACAATGTTCCATGACCGTATCATCACAATGCTCCATGGCCCTTGTCATCACAATGCTCCAGAATTCTTGTCATCACAATGTTCCATACCGTGTCATCACAATGCTCCATAGCCATTGTCATCACAATGCTCCAGAATTCTTGTCATCACAATGTTCCATGACCATGTCATCACAATGCTCCATGGCCCTTGTCAGCACAATGCTGCAGAATTCTTCTCATCACAATGTTCCATGACCGTGTCATCACAATGCTCCATGGCCCTTGTCATCACAATGCTCCGGAAATCTTCTCATCACATTGTTCCAAAACCATGTCATCACAATGCTCCATGGCCATTGTCATCACAGTGCTCCAGAATTCTTGTCATCACAATGTTCCATGACCGTATCATCACAATGCTCCATGGCCCTTGTCAGCACAATGCTCCAGAATTCTTCTCATCACAATGTTCCATGACCGTGTCATCACAATGCTCCATGGCCCTTGTCCGCACAATGCTCCGGAATTCTTGTCATCACAATGTTCCATGACCGTGTCATCACAATGCTCCATGGCCCTTGTCATGACAATGCTCCAGAATTCTTGTCATCACAATGTTCCATGACCGTGTCATCACAATGCTCCATGGCCCTTGTCAGCACAATGCTCCAGAATTCTTGTCATCACAATGTTCCATGACCGTGTCATCACATTGCTCCATGGCCATTGTCATCACAATGCTCCAGAATTCTTCTCATCAAAATGTTCCATGGCCGTGTCATCACAATGCTCCATGGCCCTTGTCAGCACAATGCTCCAGAATTCTTCTCATCACAATGTTCCATGACCGTGTCATCACAATACTCCATGGCCCTTGTCAGCACAATGCTCCAGAATTCTTGTCATCACAATGTTCCATACCGTGTCATCACAATGCTCCATGGCCACTGTCATCACAATGCTCCAGAATTCTTGTCATCACAATGTTCCATGGCCGTGTCATCACAATGCTCCATGGCCCTTGTCATCATAATGCTCCAGAATTCTTGTCATTACTATATTCCATGAACGTGTCATCACAATGGTCTATGGCGCTTGTCATCAGAATGGTCCAGAATTCTTGTCATCACAATCTTCCATGACCATGTCATCACAATGCTCCATCGCCTTTGTCATCAGAATGCTCCAGAATTCTTCTCATCACAATGTTCCATGACCGTGTCATCACAATGCTCCATGGCCCTTGTCAGCACAATGCTCCAGAATTCTTGTCATCACAATGTTCCATGACCGTGGCATCACAATGCTCCATGGCCCTTGTCAGCACAATGCTCCAGAATTCTTGTCATCACAATGTTCCATGACCGTGTCATCACAATGCTCCATGGCCCTTGTCAGCACAATGCTCCAGAATTCTTGTCATCACAATGTTCCATGACCGTGTCATCACAATGCTCCATGGCCCTTGTCAGCACAATGTTCCATGACAATTTTTGTCACAATACTCCATGACCACTGTCATCACAGAGTTCTCTGCCTATATCATCATAATGTACCTTGTCACCTTTAATCACAATGCTCCATGCCCTTTCATCACAATACTCCAGAAATCTTGTCATCGCAATGTTCCTTGACCATGTCATCACAATGCTCCATGGCCCTTGTCATCACAATGCTCCGGAAATCTTCTCATCACATTGATCCAAAACCATGTCATCACAATGCTCCATGGCCCTTTTCAGCACAATGCTCCAGAATTCCTGTCATCACAATGTTCCATGACCGTGTTATCACAATGCTCCATGGCCCTTGTCATCACAATGCTCCAGAAATCTTCTCATCACATTGTTCCAAAACCATGTCATCACAATGCTCCATGGCCCTTTTCAGCACAATGCTCCAGAATTCCTGTCATCACAATGTTCCATGACCGTGTTATCACAATGCTCCATGGCCCTTGTCATCACAATGCTCCAGAAGTCTTGTCATCACAATGTACCATACCGTGTCATCACAATGCTCCATGGCCCTTGTCATCACAATGCTCCGGAAATCTTCTCATCACATTGTTCCAAAACCATGTCATCACAATGCTCCATGGCCCTTTTCAGCACAATGCTCCAGAATTCCTGTCATCACAATGTTCCATGACCGTGTTATCACAATGCTCCATGGCCCTTGTCATCACAATGCTCCAGAAGTCTTGTCATCACAATGTTCCATACCGTGTCATCACAATGCTCCATGGCCATTGTCATCACAGTGCTCCAGAATTCTTGTCATCACAAAGTTCCATGACCGTATCATCACAATGCTCCATGGCCCTTGTCAGCACAATGCTCCAGAATTCTTCTCATCACAATGTTCCATGACCGTGTCATCACAATGCTCCATGGCCCTTGTCCGCACAATGCTCCAGAATTCTTCTCATCACAATGTTCCATGACCGTGTCATCACAATGCTCCATGGCCCTTGTCATGACAATGCTCCAGAATTCTTGTCATCACAATGTTCCATGACCGTGTCATCACAATGCTCCATGGCCCTTGTCAGCACAATGCTCCAGAATTCTTGTCATCACAATGTTCCATGACCGTGTCATCACAATGCTCCATGGCCATTGTCATCACAATGCTCCAGAATTCTTCTCATCAAAATGTTCCATGGCCGTGTCATCACAATGCTCCATGGCCCTTGTCAGCACAATGCTCCAGAATTCTTCTCATCACAATGTTCCATGACCGTGTCATCACAATGCTCCATGGCCCTTGTCAGCACAATGCTCCAGAATTCTTGTCATCACAATGTTCCATACCGTGTCATCACAATGCTCCATGGCCACTGTCATCACAATGCTCCAGAATTCTTGTCATCACAATGTTCCATGGCCGTGTCATCACAATGCTCCATGGCCCTTGTCATCATAATGCTCCAGAATTCTTGTCATTACTATATTCCATGAACGTGTCATCACAATGCTCTATGGCGCTTGTCATCAGAATGCTCCAGAATTCTTGTCATCACAATCTTCCATGACCATGTCATCACAATGCTCCATCGCCTTTGTCATCAGAATGCTCCAGAATTCTTCTCATCACAATGTTCCATGACCGTGTCATCACAATGCTCCATGGCCCTTGTCAGCACAATGCTCCAGAATTCTTGTCATCACAATGCTCCAGAATTCTTGTCATCACAATGTTCCATGACCGTGGCATCACAATGCTCCATGGCCCTTGTCAGCACAATGCTCCAGAATTCTTGTCATCACAATGTTCCATGACCGTGTCATCACAATGCTCCATGGCCCTTGTCAGCACAATGCTCCAGAATTCTTGTCATCACAATGTTCCATGACCGTGTCATCACAATGCTCCATGGCCCTTGTCAGCACAATGTTCCATGACAATTTTTGTCACAATACTCCATGACCACTGTCATCACAGAGTTCTCTGCCTATATCATCATAATGTACCTTGTCACCTTTAATCACAATGCTCCATGCCCTTTCATCACAATACTCCAGAAATCTTGTCATCGCAATGTTCCTTGACCATGTCATCACAATGCTCCATGACCCTTGTCATCACAATGCTCCAGAAGTCTTGTCATCACAATGTTCCATACCGTGTCATCACAATGCTCCATGGCCCTTGTCCGCACAATGTTCCCGAATTCTTGTCATCACAATGTTCCATGACCGTGTCATCACAATGCTCCATGGCCATTGTCATCACAATGCTCCAGAATTCTTGTCATCAAAATGTTCCATGGCCGTGTCATCACAATGCTCCATGGCCCTTGTCAGCACAATGCTCCAGAATTCTTCTCATCACAATGTTCCATGACCATGTCATCACAATGCTCCATGGCCCTTGTCATCACAATGCTCCGGAATTCTTCTCATCACATTGTTCCATGACCGTGTCATCACAATGCTCCATGGCCCTTTTCAGCACAATGCTCCAGAATTCCTGTCATCACAATGTTCCATGACCGTGTCATCACAATGCTCCATGGCCCTTGTCAGCACAATGCTCCAGAATTCTTGTCATCACAATGTTCCATACCGTGTCATCACAATGCTCCATGGCCACTGTCATCACAATGCTCCAGAATTCTTGTCATCACAATGTTCCATGGCCGTGTCATCACAATGCTCCATGGCCCTTGTCAGCACAATGTTCCATGACAATTTTTGTCACAATACTCCATGACCACTGTCATCACAGAGTTCTCTGCCCATATCATCATAATGTTCCTTGTCACCTTTAATCACAATGCTCCATGCCCTTTCATCACAATGCTCCAGAAATCTTGTCATCACAATGTTCCATGAACGGGTCATCACAATGCTCCATGGCCCTTGTCATCACAATGCTCCAGAATTCTTGTCATCACAATGTTCCATGAACGTGTCATCACAATGTTCCATGGCCCTTGTCATCATAATGCTCCAAAATTCTTGTCATTAATATATTCCATGAACGTGTCATCACAATGCTCTATGGGGCTTGTCATCAGAATGCTCCAGAAATCTTGTCATCACAATGTTCCATGACCATGTCATAAAAATGCTCCATCGCCTTTGTCATCAGAATGCTCCAGAATTCTTGTCATCACAATGTTCCATGACCGTGTCATCTCAATGCTCCATGGCCCTTGTCAGCACAATGCTCCAGAATTCTTGTCATCAAAATGTTCCATGGCCGTGTCATCACAATGCTCCATGGCCCTTGTCATGACAATGCTCCAGAATTCTTCTCATCACAATGTTCCATGACCGTGTCATCACAATGCTCCATGGCCCTTGTCCGCACAATGCTCCAGAATTCTTGTCATCACAATGTTCCATGACAGTGTCATCACAATGCTCCATGGCCCTTGTCCGCACAATGCTCCAGAATTCTTGTCATCACAATGTTCCATGACCGTTTCATCACAATGCTCCATGGCCCTTGTCAGCACAATGCTCCAGAATTCTTGTCATCACAATGTTCCATACCGTGTCATCACAATGCTCCATGGCCATTGTCATGACAATGCTCCAGAATTCTTGTCATCACAATGTTCCATGACCGTGTCATCACAATGATCCATGGCCATTGTCATCACAATGCTCCAGAATTCTTGTCATCACAATGTTCCATGAACGTGTCATCACAATGCTCCATGGCCCTTGTCAGCACAATGCTCCGGAATTCTTCTCATCACATTGTTCCATGACTGTGTCATCACAATGCTCCATGGCCCTTTTCAGCACAATGCTCCAGAATTCCTGTCATCACAATGTTCCATGATCGTGTCATCACAATGCTCCATGGCCCTTGTCATCATAATGCTCCACAATTCTTGTCATCACAATCTTCCATGACCGTGTCATCACAATGCTCCATGGCCCTTGTCAGCACAATGTTCCATGACAATTTTTGTCACAATACTCCATGACCACTGTCATCACAGTGTTCTCTGCCCATATCATCATAATGTTCCTTATCACCTTTAATCACAATGCTCCATGCCCTTTCATCACAATGCTCCAGAAATCTTGTCATCGCAATGTTCCTTGACCATGTCATCACAATGCTCCATGACCCTTGTCATCACAATGCTCCAGAATTCTTGTCATCACAATGTTCCATGACCGTGTCATCACAATGTTCCATGGCCCTTGTCCGCACAATGCTCCAGAATTCTTGTCATCACAATGTTCCATGACCGTGTCATCACAATGCTCCATGGCCCTTGTCAGCACAATGCTCCAGAATTCTTGTCATCACAATGTTCCATGACCGTGTCATCACAATGCTCCATGGCCCTTGTCAGCACAATGCTCCAGAATTCTTGTCATCACAATGTTCCATGACCGTGTCATCACAATGCTCCATGGCCCTTGTCAGCACAATGTTCCATGACAATTTTTGTCACAATACTCCATGACCACTGTCACCACAGAGTTCTCTGCTCATATCATCATAATGTTCCTTGTCACCTTTAATCACAATGCTCCATGCCCTTTCATCACAATGCTCCAGAAATCTTGTCATCGCAATGTTCCTTGACCATGACATCACAATGCTCCATGGCCCTTGTCAGCACAATGCTCCAGAATTCTTGTCATCACAATGTTCCATGGCCGTGTCATCACAATGCTCCATGGCCCTTGTCATGACAATGCTCCAGAATTCTTCTCATCACAATGTTCCATGACCGTGTCATCACAATGCTCCATGGCCCTTGTCCGCACAATGCTCCGGAATTCTTGTCATCACAATGTTCCATGACCGTGTCATCACAATGCTCCATGGCCCTTGTCCGCACAATGTTCCGGAATTCTTGTCATCACAATGTTCCATGACCGTGTCATCACAATGCTCCATGGCCATTGTCATCACAATGCTCCAGAATTCTTGTCATCAAAATGTTCCATGGCCGTGTCATCACAATGCTCCATGGCCCTTGTCAGCACAATGCTCCAGAATTCTTCTCATCACAATGTTCCATGACCATGTCATCACAATGCTCCATGGCACTTGTCATCACAATGCTCCGGAATACTTCTCATCACATTGTTCCATGACCGTGTCATCACAATGCTCCATGGCCCTTTTCAGCACAATGCTCCAGAATTCCTGTCATCACAATGTTCCATGACCGTGTCATCGCAATGCTCCATGGCCCTTGTCAGCACAATGCTCCAGAATTCTTGTCATCACAATGTTCCATACCGTGTCATCACAATGCTCCATGGCCACTGTCATCACAATGCTCCAGAATTCTTGTCATCACAATGTTCCATGGCCGTGTCATCACAATGCTCCATGGCCCTTGTCAGCACAATGTTCCATGAAAATTTTTGTCACAATACTCCATGACCACTGTCATCACAGAGTTCTCTGCCCATATCATCATAATGTTCCTTGTCACCTTTAATCACAATGCTCCATGCCCTTTCATCACAATGCTCCAGAAATCTTGTCATCACAATGTTCCATGAACGTGTCATCACAATGCTCCATGGCCCTTGTCATCACAATGCTCCAGAATTCTTGTCATCACAATGTTCCATGACCGTGTCATCTCCATGCTCCATGGCCCTTGTCAGCACAATGCTCCAGAATTCTTGTCATCAAAATGGTCCATGGCCGTGTCATCACAATGCTCCATGGCCCTTGTCATGACAATGCTCCAGAATTCTTGTCATCACAATGTTCCATGACAGTGTCATCACAATGCTCCATGGCCCTTGTCCGCACAATGCTCCAGAATTCTTGTCATCACAATGTTCCATGACCGTATCATCACAATGCTCCATGGCCCTTGTCAGCACAATGCTCCAGAATTCTTGTCATCACAATGTTCCATACCGTGTCATCACAATGCTCCATGGCCATTGTCATGACAATGCTCCAGAATTCTTGTCATCACAATGTTCCATGACCGTGTCATCACAATGATCCATGGCCATTGTCATCACAATGCTCCAGAATTCTTGTCATCAAAATGTTCCATGGCCGTGTCATCACAATGCTCCATGGCCCTTGTCATCACAATGCTCCGGAATTCTTCTCATCACATTGTTCCATAACCATATCATCACAATGCTCCATGGCCCTTTTCAGCACAATGCTCCAGAATTCCTGTCATCACAATGTTCCATGACCGTGTCATCACAATGCTCCATGGCCCTTGTCAGCACAATGCTCCAGAATTCTTGTCATCACAATGTTCCATACCGTGTCATCACAATGCTCCATGGCCATTGTCATGACAATGCTCCAGAAGTCTTGTCATCACAATGTTCCATACCTTGTCATCACAATGTTCCATGGCCATTGTCATCACAGTGCTCCAGAATTCTTGTCATCACAATGTTCCATGACCGTATCATCACAATGCTCCATGGCCCTTGTCATCACAATGCTCCGGAATTCTTGTCATCACAATGTTCCATGACCGTGTCATCACAATGCTCCATGGCCCTTGTCATCACAATGCTCCAGAATTCTTGTCATCACAATGTTCCATGAACGTGTCATCACAATGCTCCATGGCCCTTGTCAGCACAATGCTCCGGAATTCTTCTCATCACATTGTTCCATGACCGTGTCATCACAATGCTCCGTGGCCCTTGTCAGCACAATGCTCCAGAATTCTTGTCATCAAAATGTTCCATGGCCGTGTCATCACAATGCTCCATGGCCCTTGTCATGACAATGCTCCAGAATTCTTGTCATCACAATGTTCCATGACAGTGTCATCACAATGCTCCATGGCCCTTGTCCGCACAATGCTCCAGAATTCTTGTCATCACAATGTTCCATGACCGTTTCATCACAATGCTCCATGGCCCTTGTCAGCACAATGATCCAGAATTCTTTTCATCACAATGTTCCATACCGTGTCATCACAATGCTCCATGGCCATTGTCATGACAATGCTCCAGAATTCTTGTCATCACAATGTTCCATGACCGTGTCATCACAATGATCCATGGCCATTGTCATCACAATGCTCCAGAATTCTTGTCATCAAAATGTTCCATTGCCATGTCATCACAATGCTCCATGGCCCTTGTCATCACAATGCTCCGGAATTCTTCTCATCACATTGTTCCATAACCATATCATCACAATGCTCCATGGCCCTTTTCAGCACAATGCTCCAGAATTCCTGTCATCACAATGTTCCATGACCGTGTCATCACAATGCTCCATGGCCCTTGTCATCACAATGCTCCAGAAGTCTTGTCATCACAATGTTCCATACCTTGTCATCACAATGTTCCATGGCCATTGTCATCACAGTGCTCCAGAATTCTTGTCATCACAATGTTCCATGACCGTATCATCACAATGCTCCATGGCCCTTGTCATCACAATGCTCCGGAATTCTTGTCATCACAATGTTCCATGACCGTGTCATCACAATGCTCCATGGCCCTTGTCATCACAATGCTCCAGAATTCTTGTCATCAAAATGTTCCATGACCGTGTCATCACAATGCTCCATGGCCCTTGTCCGCACAATGCTCCAGAATTCTTGTCATCACAATGTTCCATGACCGTTTCATCACAATGCTCCATGGCCCTTGTCAGCACAATGCTCCAGAATTCTTGTCATCACAATGTTCCATACCGTGTCATCACAATGC
Source organism: Balaenoptera acutorostrata (assembly GCF_949987535.1). Classification (NCBI taxonomy): domain Eukaryota; kingdom Metazoa; phylum Chordata; class Mammalia; order Artiodactyla; family Balaenopteridae; genus Balaenoptera; species Balaenoptera acutorostrata. The sequence continues at coordinate 49,436 of NW_026645794.1, read as the reverse complement.
TCCATGGCCCTTGTCAGCACAATGCTCCAGAATTCTTGTCATCACAATGTTCCATACCGTGTCATCACAATGCTCCATGGCCACTCTCATCACAATGCTCCAGAATTCTTGTCATCACAATGTTCCATGGCCGTGTCATCACAATGCTCCATGGCCCTTGTCAGCACAATGTTCCATGACAATTTTTGTCACAATACTCCATGACCACTGTCATCACAGAGTTCTCTGCCCATATCATCATAATGTTCCTTGTCACCTTTAATCACAATGCTCCATGCCCTTTCATCACAATGCTCCAGAAATCTTGTCATCACAATGTTCCATGAACGTGTCATCACAATGCTCCATGGCCCTTGTCATCACAATGCTCCAGAATTCTTGTCATCACAATGTTCCATGAACGTGTCATCACAATGTTCCATGGCCCTTGTCATCATAATGCTCCAAAATTCTTGTCATTAATATATTCCATGAACGTGTCATCACAATGCTCTATGGGGCTTGTCATCAGAATGCTCCAGAAATCTTGTCATCACAATGTTCCATGACCATGTCATAAAAATGCTCCATCGCCTTTGTCATCAGAATGCTCCAGAATTCTTGTCATCAAAATGTTCCATGACCGTGTCATCTCAATGCTCCATGGCCCTTGTCAGCACAATGCTCCAGAATTCTTGTCATCAAAATGTTCCATGGCCGTGTCATCACAATGCTCCATGGCCCTTGTCATGACAATGCTCCAGAATTCTTGTCATCACAATGTTCCATGACCATGTCATCACAATGCTCCATGGCCCTTGTCATCACAATGCTCCGGAATTCTTCTCATCACATTGTTCCATGACCGTGTCATCACAATGCTCCATGGCCCTTTTCAGCACAATGTTCCAGAATTCCTGTCATCACAATATTCCATGACCGTGTCATCACAATGCTCCATGGCCCTTGTCAGCACAATGCTCCAGAATTCTTGTCATCACAATGTTCCATACCGTGTCATCACAATGCTCCATGGCCACTGTCATCACAATGCTCCAGAATTCTTGTCATCACAATGTTCCATGACCGTGTCATCACAATGCTCCATGGCCCTTGTCAGCACAATGTTCCATGACAATTTTTGTCACAATACTCCATGACCACTGTCATCACAGAGTTCTCTGCCCATATCATCATAATGTTCCTTGTCACCTTTAATCACAATGCTCCATGCCCTTTCATCACAATGCTCCAGAAATCTTGTCATCACAATGTTCCATGAACGTGTCATCACAATGCTCCATGGCCCTTGTCATCACAATGCTCCAGAATTCTTGTCATCACAATGTTCCATGAACGTGTCATCACAATGTTCCATGGCCCTTGTCATCATAATGCTCCAAAATTCTTGTCATTAATATATTCCATGAACGTGTCATCACAATGCTCTATGGGGCTTGTCATCAGAATGCTCCAGAAATCTTGTCATCACAATGTTCCATGACCATGTCATAAAAATGCTCCATCGCCTTTGTCATCAGAATGCTCCAGAATTCTTGTCATCACAATGTTCCATGACCGTGTCATCTCAATGCTCCTTGGCCCTTGTCCGCACAATGCTCCAGAATTCTTGTCATCACAATGTTCCATGACCGTTTCATCACAATGCTCCATGGCACTTGTCAGCACAATGCTCCAGAATTCTTGTCATCACAATGTTCCATACCGTGTCATCACAATGCTCCATGGCCATTGTCATGACAATGCTCCAGAATTCTTGTCATCACAATGTTCCATGACCGTGTCATCACAATGATCCATGGCCATTGTCATCACAATGCTCCAGAATTCTTGTCATCAAAATGTTCCATGGCCGTGTCATCACAATGCTCCATGGCCCTTGTCAGCACAATGCTCCAGAATTCTTGTCATCACAATGTTCCATACCGTGTCATCACAATGCTCCATGGCCACTGTCATCACAATGCTCCAGAATTCTTGTCATCACAATGTTCCATGGCCGTGTCATCACAATGCTCCATGGCCCTTGTCAGCACAATGTTCCATGACAATTTTTGTCACAATACTCCATGACCACTGTCATCACAGAGTTCTCTGCCCATATCATCATAATGTTCCTTGTCACCTTTAATCACAATGCTCCATGCCCTTTCATCACAATGCTCCAGAAATCTTGTCATCACAATGTTCCATGAACGTGTCATCACAATGCTCCATGGCCCTTGTCATCACAATGCTCCAGAATTCTTGTCATCACAATGTTCCATGAACGTGTCATCACAATGTTCCATGGCCCTTGTCATCATAATGCTCCAAAATTCTTGTCATTAATATATTCCATGAACGTGTCATCACAATACTCTATGGGGCTTGTCATCAGAATGCTCCAGAAATCTTGTCATCACAATGTTCCATGACCATGTCATAAAAATGCTCCATCGCATTTGTCATCAGAATGCTCCAGAATTCTTGTCATCACAATGTTCCATGACCGTGTCATCTCAATGCTCCATGGCCCTTGTCAGCACAATGCTCCAGAATTCTTGTCATCAATATGTTCCATGGCCGTGTCATCACAATGCTCCATGGCCCTTGTCATGACAATGCTCCAGAATTCTTGTCATCACAATGTTCCATGACCGTGTCATCACAATGCTCCATGGCCCTTGTCCGCACAATGCTCCAGAATTCTTGTCATCACAATGTTCCATGACCGTGTCATCACAATGCTCCATGGCCATTGTCATCACAATGCTCCAGAATTCTTCTCATCAAAATGTTCCATGGCCGTGTCATCACAATGCTCCATGGCCCTTGTCAGCACAATGCTCCAGAATTCTTCTCATCACAATGTTCCATGACCGTGTCATCACAATGCTCCATGGCCCTTGTCAGCACAATGCTCCAGAATTCTTGTCATCACAATGTTCCATACCGTGTCATCACAATGCTCCATGGCCACTGTCATCACAATGCTCCAGAATTCTTGTCATCACAATGTTCCATGGCCGTGTCATCACAATGCTCCATGGCCCTTGTCATCATAATGCTCCAGAATTCTTGTCATTACTATATTCCATGAACGTGTCATCACAATGCTCTATGGCGCTTGTCATCAGAATGCTCCAGAATTCTTGTCATCACAATCTTCCATGACCATGTCATCACAATGCTCCATCGCCTTTGTCATCAGAATGCTCCAGAATTCTTCTCATCACAATGTTCCATGACCGTGTCATCACAATGCTCCATGGCCCTTGTCAGCACAATGCTCCAGAATTCTTGTCATCACAATGCTCCAGAATTCTTGTCATCACAATGTTCCATGACCGTGGCATCACAATGCTCCATGGCCCTTGTCAGCACAATGCTCCAGAATTCTTGTCATCACAATGTTCCATGACCGTGTCATCACAATGCTCCATGGCCCTTGTCAGCACAATGCTCCAGAATTCTTGTCATCACAATGTTCCATGACCGTGTCATCACAATGCTCCATGGCCCTTGTCAGCACAATGTTCCATGACAATTTTTGTCACAATACTCCATGACCACTGTCATCACAGAGTTCTCTGCCTATATCATCATAATGTACCTTGTCACCTTTAATCACAATGCTCCATGCCCTTTCATCACAATACTCCAGAAATCTTGTCATCGCAATGTTCCTTGACCATGTCATCACAATGCTCCATGACCCTTGTCATCACAATGCTCCAGAAGTCTTGTCATCACAATGTTCCATACCGTGTCATCACAATGCTCCATGGCCCTTGTCCGCACAATGTTCCCGAATTCTTGTCATCACAATGTGCCATGACCGTGTCATCACAATGCTCCATGGCCATTGTCATCACAATGCTCCAGAATTCTTGTCATCAAAATGTTCCATGGCCGTGTCATCACAATGCTCCATGGCCCTTGTCAGCACAATGCTCCAGAATTCTTCTCATCACAATGTTCCATGACCATGTCATCACAATGCTCCATGGCCCTTGTCATCACAATGCTCCGGAATTCTTCTCATCACATTGTTCCATGACCGTGTCATCACAATGCTCCATGGCCCTTTTCAGCACAATGCTCCAGAATTCCTGTCATCACAATGTTCCATGACCGTGTCATCACAATGCTCCATGGCCCTTGTCAGCACAATGCTCCAGAATTCTTGTCATCACAATGTTCCATACCGTGTCATCACAATGCTCCAAGGCCACTGTCATCACAATGCTCCAGAATTCTTGTCATCACAATGTTCCATGGCCGTGTCATCACAATGCTCCATGGCCCTTGTCAGCACAATGTTCCATGACAATTTTTGTCACAATACTCCATGACCACTGTCATCACAGAGTTCTCTGCCCATATCATCATAATGTTCCTTGTCACCTTTAATCACAATGCTCCATGCCCTTTCATCACAATGCTCCAGAAATCTTGTCATCACAATGTTCCATGAACGTGTCATCACAATGCTCCATGGCCCTTGTCATCACAATGCTCCAGAATTCTTGTCATCACAATGTTCCATGAACGTGTCATCACAATGTTCCATGGCCCTTGTCATCATAATGCTCCAAAATTCTTGTCATTAATATATTCCATGAACGTGTCATCACAATGCTCTATGGGGCTTGTCATCAGAATGCTCCAGAAATCTTGTCATCACAATGTTCCATGACCATGTCATAAAAATGCTCCATCGCCTTTGTCATCAGAATGCTCCAGAATTCTTGTCATCACAATGTTCCATGACCGTGTCATCTCAATGCTCCATGGCCCTTGTCAGCACAATGCTCCAGAATTCTTGTCATCAAAATGTTCCATGGCCGTGTCATCACAATGCTCCATGGCCCTTGTCATGACAATGCTCCAGAATTCTTCTCATCACAATGTTCCATGACCGTGTCATCACAATGCTCCATGGCCCTTGTCCGCACAATGCTCCAGAATTCTTGTCATCACAATGTTCCATGACAGTGTCATCACAATGCTCCATGGCCCTTGTCCGCACAATGCTCCAGAATTCTTGTCATCACAATGTTCCATGACCGGTTCATCACAATGCTCCATGGCCCTTGTCAGCACAATGCTCCAGAATTCTTGTCATCACAATGTTCCATACCGTGTCATCACAATGCTCCATGGCCATTGTCATGACAATGCTCCAGAATTCTTGTCATCACAATGTTCCATGACCGTGTCATCACAATGATCCATGGCCATTGTCATCACAATGCTCCAGAATTCTTGTCATCACAATGTTCCATGAACGTGTCATCACAATGCTCCATGGCCCTTGTCAGCACAATGCTCCGGAATTCTTCTCATCACATTGTTCCATGACCGTGTCATCACAATGCTCCATGGCCCTTTTCAGCACAATGCTCCAGAATTCCTGTCATCACAATGTTCCATGATCGTGTCATCACAATGCTCCATGGCCCTTGTCATCATAATGCTCCACAATTCTTGTCATCACAATCTTCCATGACCGTGTCATCACAATGCTCCATGGCCCTTGTCAGCACAATGTTCCATGACAATTTTTGTCACAATACTCCATGACCACTGTCATCACAGTGTTCTCTGCCCATATCATCATAATGTTCCTTGTCACCTTTAATCACAATGCTCCATGCCCTTTCATCACAATGCTCCAGAAATCTTGTCATCGCAATGTTCCTTGACCATGTCATCACAATGCTCCATGACCCTTGTCATCACAATGCTCCAAAATTCTTGTCATCACAATGTTCCATGACCGTGTCATCACAATGTTCCATGGCCCTTGTCCGCACAATGCTCCAGAATTCTTGTCATCACAATGTTCCATGACCGTGTCATCACAATGCTCCATGGCCCTTGTCAGCACAATGCTCCAGAATTCTTGTCATCACAATGTTCCATGACCGTGTCATCACAATGCTCCATGGCCCTTGTCAGCACAATGCTCCAGAATTCTTGTCATCACAATGTTCCATGACCGTGTCATCACAATGCTCCATGGCCCTTGTCAGCACAATGTTCCATGACAATTTTTGTCACAATACTCCATGACCACTGTCACCACAGAGTTCTCTGCTCATATCATCATAATGTTCCTTGTCACCTTTAATCACAATGCTCCATGCCCTTTCATCACAATGCTCCAGAAATCTTGTCATCGCAATGTTCCTTGACCATGACATCACAATGCTCCATGGCCCTTGTCAGCACAATGCTCCAGAATTCTTGTCATCACAATGTTCCATGGCCGTGTCATCACAATGCTCCATGGCCCTTGTCATGACAATGCTCCAGAATTCTTCTCATCACAATGTTCCATGACCGTGTCATCACAATGCTCCATGGCCCTTGTCCGCACAATGCTCCGGAATTCTTGTCATCACAATGTTCCATGACCGTGTCATCACAATGCTCCATGGCCCTTGTCCGCACAATGTTCCGGAATTCTTGTCATCACAATGTTCCATGACCGTGTCATCACAATGCTCCATGGCCATTGTCATCACAATGCTCCAGAATTCTTGTCATCAAAATGTTCCATGGCCGTGTCATCACAATGCTCCATGGCCCTTGTCAGCACAATGCTCCAGAATTCTTCTCATCACAATGTTCCATGACCATGTCATCACAATGCTCCATGGCCCTTGTCATCACAATGCTCCGGAATACTTCTCATCACATTGTTCCATGACCGTGTCATCACAATGCTCCATGGCCCTTTTCAGCACAATGCTCCAGAATTCCTGTCATCACAATGTTCCTTGACCGTGTCATCGCAATGCTCCATGGCCCTTGTCAGCACAATGCTCCAGAATTCTTGTCATCACAATGTTCCATACCGTGTCATCACAATGCTCCATGGCCACTGTCATCACAATGCTCCAGAATTCTTGTCATCACAATGTTCCATGGCCGTGTCATCACAATGCTCCATGGCCCTTGTCAGCACAATGTTCCATGACAATTTTTGTCACAATACTCCATGACCACTCTCATCACAGAGTTCTCTGCCCATATCATCATAATGTTCCTTGTCACCTTTAATCACAATGCTCCATGCCCTTTCATCACAATGCTCCAGAAATCTTGTCATCACAATGTTCCATGACAATTTTTGTCACAATACTCCATGACCACTGTCATCACAGAGTTCTCTGCCCATATCATCATAATGTTCCTTGTCACCTTTAATCACAATGCTCCATGCCCTTTCATCACAATGCTCCAGAATTCTTGTCATCACAATGTTCCATGACCGTGTCATCTCAATGCTCCATGGCCCTTGTCAGCACAATGCTCCAGAATTCTTGTCATCACAATGTTCCATGACCGTGTCATCACAATGCTCCATGGCCCTTGTCAGCACAATGTTCCATGACAATTTTTGTCACAATACTCCATGACCACTGTCACCACAGAGTTCTCTGCTCATATCATCATAATGTTCCTTGTCACCTTTAATCACAATGCTCCATGCCCTTTCATCACAATGCTCCAGAAATCTTGTCATCGCAATGTTCCTTGACCATGACATCACAATGCTCCATGGCCCTTGTCAGCACAATGCTCCAGAATTCTTGTCATCACAATGTTCCATGGCCGTGTCATCACAATGCTCCATGGCCCTTGTCATGACAATGCTCCAGAATTCTTCTCATCACAATGTTCCATGACCGTGTCATCACAATGCTCCATGGCCCTTGTCCGCACAATGCTCCGGAATTCTTGTCATCACAATGTTCCATGACCGTGTCATCACAATGCTCCATGGCCCTTGTCCGCACAATGTTCCGGAATTCTTGTCATCACAATGTTCCATGACCGTGTCATCACAATGCTCCATGGCCATTGTCATCACAATGCTCCAGAATTCTTGTCATCAAAATGTTCCATGGCCGTGTCATCACAATGCTCCATGGCCCTTGTCAGCACAATGCTCCAGAATTCTTCTCATCACAATGTTCCATGACCATGTCATCACAATGCTCCATGGCCCTTGTCATCACAATGCTCCGGAATACTTCTCATCACATTGTTCCATGACCGTGTCATCACAATGCTCCATGGCCCTTTTCAGCACAATGCTCCAGAATTCCTGTCATCACAATGTTCCTTGACCGTGTCATCGCAATGCTCCATGGCCCTTGTCAGCACAATGCTCCAGAATTCTTGTCATCACAATGTTCCATACCGTGTCATCACAATGCTCCATGGCCACTGTCATCACAATGCTCCAGAATTCTTGTCATCACAATGTTCCATGGCCGTGTCATCACAATGCTCCATGGCCCTTGTCAGCACAATGTTCCATGACAATTTTTGTCACAATACTCCATGACCACTCTCATCACAGAGTTCTCTGCCCATATCATCATAATGTTCCTTGTCACCTTTAATCACAATGCTCCATGCCCTTTCATCACAATGCTCCAGAAATCTTGTCATCACAATGTTCCATGACAATTTTTGTCACAATACTCCATGACCACTGTCATCACAGAGTTCTCTGCCCATATCATCATAATGTTCCTTGTCACCTTTAATCACAATGCTCCATGCCCTTTCATCACAATGCTCCAGAATTCTTGTCATCACAATGTTCCATGACCGTGTCATCTCAATGCTCCATGGCCCTTGTCAACACAATGCTCCAGAATTCTTGTCATCAAAATGTTCCATGGCCGTGTCATCACAATGCTCCATGGCCCTTGTCATGACAATGCTCCAGAATTCTTGTCATCACAATGTTCCATGACAGTGTCATCACAATGCTCCATGGCCCTTGTCCGCACAATGCTCCAGAATTCTTGTCATCACAATGTTCCATGACCGTATCATCACAATGCTCCATGGCCCTTGTCAGCACAATGCTCCAGAATTCTTGTCATCACAATGTTCCATACCGTGTCATCACAATGCTCCATGGCCATTGTCATGACAATGCTCCAGAATTCTTGTCATCACAATGTTCCATGACCGTGTCATCACAATGATCCATGGCCATTGTCATCACAATGCTCCAGAATTCTTGTCATCAAAATGTTCCATGGCCGTGTCATCACAATGCTCCATGGCCCTTGTCAGCACAATGCTCCGGAATTCTTCTCATCACATTGTTCCTTGACCATGTCATCACAATGCTCCATGGCCCTTGTCATGACAATGCTCCAGAATTCTTGTCATCACAATGTTCCATGACCGTGTCATCACAATGCTCCATGGCCCTTGTCAGCACAATGCTCCAGAATTCTTGTCATCACAATGTTCCATGACCGTGTCATCACAATGCTCCATGGCCATTGTCATCACAATGCTCCAGAATTCTTCTCATCAAAATGTTCCATGGCCGTGTCATCACAATGCTCCATGGCCCTTGTCAGCACAATGCTCCAGAATTCTTCTCATCACAATGTTCCATGACCGTGTCATCACAATGCTCCATGGCCCTTGTCAGCACAATGCTCCAGAATTCTTGTCATCACAATGTTCCATGACCGTGGCATCACAATGCTCCATGGCCCTTGTCAGCACAATGCTCCAGAATTCTTGTCATCACAATGTTCCATGACCGTGTCATCACAATGCTCCATGGCCCTTGTCAGCACAATGCTCCAGAATTCTTGTCATCACAATGTTCCATGACCGTGTCATCACAATGCTCCATGGCCCTTGTCAGCACAATGTTCCATGACAATTTTTGTCACAATACTCCATGACCACTGTCATCACAGAGTTCTCTGCCTATATCATCATAATGTACCTTGTCACCTTTAATCACAATGCTCCATGCCCTTTCATCACAATACTCCAGAAATCTTGTCATCGCAATGTTCCTTGACCATGTCATCACAATGCTCCATGGCCCTTGTCATCACAATGCTCCGGAAATCTTCTCATCACATTGTTCCAAAACCATGTCCTCACAATGCTCCATGGCCCTTTTCAGCACAATGCTCCAGAATTCCTGTCATCACAATGTTCCATGACCGTGTTATCACAATGCTCCATGGCCCTTGTCATCACAATGCTCCGGAAATCTTCTCATCACATTGTTCCAAAACCATGTCATCACAATGCTCCATGGCCCTTTTCAGCACAATGCTCCAGAATTCCTGTCATCACAATGTTCCATGACCGTGTTATCACAATGCTCCATGGCCCTTGTCATCACAATGCTCCAGAAGTCTTGTCATCACAATGTACCATACCGTGTCATCACAATGCTCCATGGCCCTTGTCATCACAATGCTCCGGAAATCTTCTCATCACATTGTTCCAAAACCATGTCATCACAATGCTCCATGGCCCTTTTCAGCACAATGCTCCAGAATTCCTGTCATCACAATGTTCCATGACCGTGTTATCACAATGCTCCATGGCCCTTGTCATCACAATGCTCCAGAAGTCTTGTCATCACAATGTTCCATACCGTGTCATCACAATGCTCCATGGCCATTGTCATCACAGTGCTCCAGAATTCTTGTCATCACAATGTTCCATGACCGTATCATCACAATGCTCCATGGCCCTTGTCAGCACAATGCTCCAGAATTCTTCTCATCACAATGTTCCATGACCGTGTCATCACAATGCTCCATGGCCCTTGTCCGCACAATGCTCCGGAATTCTTGTCATCACAATGTTCCATGACCGTGTCATCACAATGCTCCATGGCCCTTGTCATGACAATGCTCCAGAATTCTTGTCATCACAATGTTCCATGACCGTGTCATCACAATGCTCCATGGCCCTTGTCAGCACAATGCTCCAGAATTCTTGTCATCACAATGTTCCATGACCGTGTCATCACAATGCTCCATGGCCATTGTCATCACAATGCTCCAGAATTCTTCTCATCAAAATGTTCCATGGCCGTGTCATCACAATGCTCCATGGCCCTTGTCAGCACAATGCTCCAGAATTCTTCTCATCACAATGTTCCATGACCGTGTCATCACAATGCTCCATGGCCCTTGTCAGCACAATGCTCCAGAATTCTTGTCATCACAATGTTCCATACCGTGTCATCACAATGCTCCATGGCCACTGTCATCACAATGCTCCAGAATTCTTGTCATCACAATGTTCCATGGCCGTGTCATCACAATGCTCCATGGCCCTTGTCATCATAATGCTCCAGAATTCTTGTCATTACTATATTCCATGAACGTGTCATCACAATGCTCTACGGCGCTTGTCATCAGAATGCTCCAGAATTCTTGTCATCACAATCTTCCATGACCATGTCATCACAATGCTCCATCGCCTTTGTCATCAGAATGCTCCAGAATTCTTCTCATCACAATGTTCCATGACCGTTTCATCACAATGCTCCATGGCCCTTGTCAGCACAATGCTCCAGAATTCTTGTCATCACAATGTTCCATGACCGTGGCATCACAATGCTCCATGGCCCTTGTCAGCACAATGCTCCAGAATTCTTGTCATCACAATGTTCCATAATCGTATCATCACAGTGCTCCATGGCCCTTGTCAGCACAATGCTCCAGAATTCTTCTTATCACAATGTTCCATGACCGTGTCATCACAATGCTCCATGGCCCTTGTCAGCACAATGTTCCATGACAATTTTTGTCACAATACTCCATGACCACTGTCATCACAGAGTTCTCTGCCCATATCATCATAATGTTCCTTGTCACCTTTAATCACAATGCTCCATGCACTTTCATCACAATGCTCCAGAAATCTTGTCATCTCAATGTTCCTTGACCATGTCATCACAATGCTCCATGACCCTTGTCATCACAATGCTCCAGAATTCTTGTCATCACAATGTTCCATTACCGTACCATCACAATGCTCCATGGCCCTTGTCAGCACAATGCTCCAGAATTCTTCTCATCACAATGTTCCATGACCGTGTCATCACAATGCTCCATGGCCCTTGTCCGCACAATGCTCCAGAATTCTTGTCATCACAATGTTCCATGACCGTGTCATCACAATGCTCCATGGCCCTTGTCATCACAATGCTCCGGAATTCTTCTCATCACATTGTTCCATGACCGTGTCATCACAATGCTCCATGGCCCTTTTCAGCACAATGCTCCAGAATTCCTGTCATCACAATGTTCCATGACCGTGTCATCACAATGCTCAATGGCCCTTGTCATCACAATGCTCCAGAATTCTTGTCATCACAATGTTCCATGACCGTGTCATCACAATGTTACATGATCCTGGTCATCACAGTTCTCCATGACCTTTGTCATCACAATGCTCTATGTCGCTTTTCATCACAATTCTCAATAACCACTTTAATCACTATGCTCACTGACCATTTTCATCATATTTCTATAGTGTCATTACAATACCCCATGGCCCCTTTCTTCACAATGCTCCATGATGCCTGTCATCACAATGCTCCATGGCTTTTGTTATCACAATGCTCCAGGACCAGTTTCATCACAATTCTCCATCCCCTTTGTCATCATGGTGCACAATGAAACCTTTCATTAAAATGCTCCATGACACTAGTCATCACAGTACTCCATGGCCTTTATCGTCACAATGCTCCCATGCACTTTTCATCACGATGTTCCATGAATACTTTCATCACATTGCTCCATGACCATCGTCATCACAATAGTCCATACCCTTGTCAACACAATGCTGCATAATCCCTGTCATCACAATTCTCCATGACTGCTGTCATCACAATAATCCAGGACAATTTTCATCACAGTGCTTCATGCCCCCAGTCATCACAGTGCTCCATGATACTTTTCATCACAATTCCTAGATGATCAATGTCATCACAATGCCCCATGAGACTTGTCATCACAATTCGCTATGACCCTTGTCCTCACAATACTCGATGAACCGTGTCATCACAGTGTTCCAGGACACATGTCATCACAATGATCCATGTCTACTTCCATCACAATGCTCCAATACCCCTGTCATCACAATGCTCCATGGCCCCTGTTATCATATTGCTCCATGATCTCTTTCATCACAATGCTCCATGACCACTGTCATCAAAATGCTCCAGAACTCTTGTCATCATAATGCTCCATGCCAATGTCATCAAAATGCCCCATGACACTTGTCATCACAATGCTCCATGGCCTTTGTCATCACAATGTTCCATGGCCCCTGTCATCACAGTGCTCCATGATACCTTTCATTGCAAATCTAGATGACCACTGTCATCACAACGCCCCATGACAGATGTCATCACAATTCGCCATGGTCCTTGTCATCACAATGCTCCATGAACCGTGTCATCACAAGGTTCCAGGACACTTGTCATCACAATGATCCAAGATCACATTCATCACAGTGCTCCATGAACCCTGTCATCTCAATGCTCCATAGCCTTTGTATTCACAATGCTCCATGGCCCCTGTAATCACAGTGCTCCATGACCCTTTTCATCACAATGCTCCAAGACCGCTCTCAACACAATGCCCCATGATGCCTGACATCACAAATCTCCATAGCCTCTCTTACAAAAAAGCTCCATGATCGCTGTCAGCAGAATGGTTCATGACACTTTTCGTCACAATACTGCATGACCACTGTCATCACAGAGTTCTCTGCCCATATCATCACAATGTTCCTTGTCACCTTTAATCACAATGCTCCATGCCCTTTCATCACAATGCTCCAGAAATCATTTTCATCACAATGTTCCTTGACTGTGGCATCACAATGCTCCATGGCCGTCATCAGCACAATGCTCCAGAATTCTTGTCATCACAATGTTCCATGACCGTGTCATCACAATGCTCCATGGCCCTTTTCAGCAGAATGCTCCAGAATTCCTTTCATCACAATGCTCCATGGCCCTTGTCAGCACAATGATCCAGAATTCTTGTCATCACAATGTTCCATGACCGTGTCATCACAATGCTCCATGGCCCTTGTCAGCACAATGCTCCGGAATTATTCTCATCACATTGTTCCATAACCATGTCATCACAATGCTCCATGGCCCTTTTCAGCACAATGCTCCAGAATTCCTGTCATCACAATGTTCCATGACCGTGTCATCACAATGCTCCATGGCCCTTGTCATCACAATGCTCCAGAAGTCTTGTCATCACAATGTTCCATACCGTGTCATCACAATGTTCCATGGCCATTGTCATCACAGTGCTCCAGAATTCTTGTCATCACAATGTTCCATGACCGTATCATCACAATGCTCCATGGCCCTTGTCAGCACAATGCTCCAGAATTCTTCTCATCACAATGTTCCATGACCGTGTCATCACAATGCTCCATGGCCCTTGTCCGCACAATGCTCCGGAATTCTTGTCATCAAAATGTTCCATAACCGTGTCATCAAAATGCTCCATGGCCCTTGTCATCACAATGCTCCAGAATTCTTGTCATCACAATGTTCCATGAACGTGTCATCACAATGCTCCATGGCCCTTGTCAGCACAATGCTCCAGAATTCTTCTCATCACAATGTTCCATGACCGTGTCATCACAATGCTCCATGGCCCTTGTCATGACAATGATCCAGAATTCTTCTCATCACAATGTACCATGACCGTGTCATCACAGGACTCCATGGCCATTGTCATCACAATGCTCCAGAATTTTTGTCATCAAAATGTTCCATGGCCGTGTCATCACAATGCTCCATGGCCCTTGTCAGCACAATGCTCCAAAATTCTTCTCATCACAATGTTCCATGACCGTATCATCACAATGCTCCATGGCCCTTGTCATCACAATGCTCCAGAATTCTTGTCATCACAATGTTCCATACCGTGTCATCACAATGCTCCATAGCCATTGTCATCACAATGCTCCAGAATTCTTGTCATCACAATGTTCCATGACCATGTCATCACAATGCTCCATGGCCCTTGTCAGCACAATGCTGCAGAATTCTTCTCATCACAATGTTCCATGACCGTATCATCACAATGCTCCATGGCCCTTGTCATCACAATGCTCCGGAAATCTTCTCATCACATTGTTCCAAAACCATGTCATCACAATGCTCCATGGCCCTTTTCAGCACAATGCTCCAGAATTCCTGTCATCACAATGTTCCATGACCGTGTTATCACAATGCTCCATGGCCCTTGTCATCACAATGCTCCAGAAGTCTTGTCATCACAATGTTCCATACCGTGTCATCACAATGCTCCATGGCCATTGTCATCACAGTGCTCCAGAATTCTTGTCATCACAATGTTCCATGACCGTATCATCACAATGCTCCATGGCCCTTGTCAGCACAATGCTCCAGAATTCTTCTCATCACAATGTTCCATGACCGTGTCATCACAATGCTCCATGGCCCTTGTCCGCACAATGCTCCGGAATTCTTGTCATCACAATGTTCCATGACCGTGTCATCACAAAGCTCCATGGCCCTTGTCATCACAATGCTCCAGAATTCTTGTCATCAAAATGTTCCATGGCCGTGTCATCACAATGCTCCATGGCCCTTGTCAGCACAATGCTCCAGAATTCTTCTCATCACAATGTTCCATGACCATGTCATCACAATGCTCCATGGCCCTTGTCATCACAATGCTCCGGAATTCCTCTCATCACATTGTTCCATGACCGTGTCATCACAATGCTCCATGGCCCTTTTCAGCACAATGCTCCAGAATTCCTGTCATCACAATGTTCCATGACCGTGTCATCACAAAGCTCCATGGCCCTTGTCAGCACAATGCTCCAGAATTCTTGTCATCACAATGTTCCATACCGTGTCATCACAATGCTCCATGGCCACTGTCATCACAATGCTCCAGAATTCTTGTCATCACAATGTTCCATGGCCGTGTCATCACAATGCTACATGGCCCTTGTCAGCACAATGTTCCATGACAATTTTTGTCACAATACTCCATGACCACTGTCATCACAGAGTTCTCTGCCCATATCATCATAATGTTCCTTGTCACCTTTAATCACAATGCTCCATGCCCTTTCATCACAATGCTCCAGAAATCTTGTCATCGCAATGTTCCTTGACCATGTCATCACAATGCTCCATGGCCCTTGTCAGCACAATGTTCCATGACAATTTTTGTCACAATACTCCATGACCACTGTCATCACAGAGTTCTCTGCCTATATCATCATAATGTACCTTGTCACCTTTAATCACAATGCTCCATGCCCTTTCATCACAATACTCCAGAAATACTTGTCATCGCAATGTTCCTTGACCATGTCATCACAATGCTCCATGACCCTTGTCATCACAATGCTCCAGAAGTCTTGTCATCACAATGTTCCATACCGTGTCATCACAATGCTCCATGGCCCTTGTCCGTACAATGCTCCGGAATTCTTGTCATCACAATGTTCCATGACCGTGTCATCACAATGCTCCATGGCCCTTGTCCGCACAATGTTCCGGAATTCTTGTCATCACAATGTTCCATGACCGTGTCATCACAATGCTCCATGGCCATTGTCATCACAATGCTCCAGAATTCTTGTCATCAAAATGTTCCATGGCCGTGTCATCACAATGCTCCATGGCCCTTGTCAGCACAATGCTCCAGAATTCTTCTCATCACAATGTTCCATGACCATGTCATCACAATGCTCCATGGCCCTTGTCATCACAATGCTCCGGAATTCCTCTCATCACATTGTTCCATGACCGTGTCATCACAATGCTCCATGGCCCTTTTCAGCACAATGCTCCAGAATTCCTGTCATCACAATGTTCCATGACCGTGTCATCACAAAGCTCCATGGCCCTTGTCAGCACAATGCTCCAGAATTCTTGTCATCACAATGTTCCATACCGTGTCATCACAATGCTCCATGGCCACTGTCATCACAATGCTCCAGAATTCTTGTCATCACAATGTTCCATGGCCGTGTCATCACAATGCTACATGGCCCTTGTCAGCACAATGTTCCATGACAATTTTTGTCACAATACTCCATGACCACTGTCATCACAGAGTTCTCTGCCCATATCATCATAATGTTCCTTGTCACCTTTAATCACAATGCTCCATGCCCTTTCATCACAATGCTCCAGAAATCTTGTCATCGCAATGTTCCTTGACCATGTCATCACAATGCTCCATGACCCTTGTCATCACAATGCTCCAGAATTCTTATCATCACAATGTTCCATGACCGTACCATCACAATGCTCCATGGCCCTTGTCAGCACAATGCTCCAGAATTCTTCTCATCACAATGTTCCATGACCGTGTCATCACAATGCTCCATGGCCCTTATCCGCACAATGTTCCATGACACTTTTTGTCACAATACTCCATGACCACTGTCATCACAGAGTTTTCTGCCCATATCATCACAATGTTCCTTGTCACCTTTAATCACAATGTTCCATACCCTTTCATCACAATGCTCCAGAAATCTTTTTCATCGCAATGTTCCTTCACTGTGTCATCACAGTGCTCCACGGCCGTCATCAGCACAATGCTCCAGAATACTTGTCATCACAATGTTCCATGACCGTGTCATCACAATGCTCCATGGCCCTTGTCATCACAATGCTCCGGAATTCTTCTCATCACATTGTTCCATGACCGTGTCATCACAATGCTCCATGGCCCCTTTCAGCACAATGCTCCAGAATTCCTGTCATCACAATGTTCCATGACCGTGTCATCACAATGCTCCATGGCCCTTGTCATCACAATGCTCCCGAATTCTTGTCATCACAATGTTCCATGACCGTGTCATCACAATGCTCCAGAATTCTTGTCATCACAATGCTCCAGAATTCTTGTCATCACAATGTTCCATGGCCGTGTCATCACAATGCTCCATGGCCCTTGTCATCGCAATGCTCAGGAATTCTTGTCATCACAATGTTCCATGACCGTGTCATCACAATGCTCCATGGCCCTTGTCAGCACAATGCTCCAGAATTCTTGTCATCAAAATGTTCCATGACCGTGTCATCACAATGCTCCATGGCCCTTGTCAGCACAATGTTCCATGACAATTTTTGTCACAATACTCCATGACCACTGTCACCACAGAGTTCTCTGCCCATATCATCATAATGTTCCTTGTCACCTTTAATCACAATGCTCCATGCCCTTTCATCACAATGCTCCAGAAATCTTGTCATCGCAATGTTCCTTGACCATGTCATCACAATGCTCCATGACCCTTGTCTTCACAATGCTCCAGAATTCTTGTCATCACAATGTTCCATAATCGTATCATCACAGTGCTCCATGGCCCTTGTCAACACAATGCTCAAGAATTCTTCTTATCACAATGTTCCATGACCGTGTCATCACAATGCTCCATGGCCATTGTCAGCACAATGTTCCATGACAATTTTTGTCACAATACTCCATGACCACTGTCATCACAGAGTTCTCTGCCCATATCATCATAATGTTCCTTGTCACCTTTAATCACAATGCTCCATGCACTTTCATCACAATGCTCCAGAAATCTTGTCATCTCAATGTTCCTTGACCATGTCATCACAATGCTCCATGACCCTTGTCATCACAATGCTCCAGAATTCTTGTCATCACAATGTTCCATTACCGTACCATCACAATGCTCCATGGCCCTTGTCAGCACAATGCTCCAGAATTCTTCTCATCACAATGTTCCATGACCGTGTCATCACAATGCTCCATGGCCCTTGTCCGCACAATGCTCCAGAATTTTTGTCATCACAATGTTCCATGACCGTGTCATCACAATGCTCCATGGCCCTTGTCATCACAATGCTCCGGAATTCTTCTCATCACATTGTTCCATGACCGTGTCATCACAATGCTCCATGGCCCTTTTCAGCACAATGCTCCAGAATTCCTGTCATCACAATGTTCCATGACCGTGTCATCACAATGCTCAATGGCCCTTGTCATCACAATGCTCCAGAATTCTTGTCATCACAATGTTCCATGACCGTGTCATCACAATGTTACATGATCCTGGTCATCACAGTTCTCCATGACCTTTGTCATCACAATGCTCTATGTCGCTTTTCATCACAATTCTCAATAACCACTTTAATCACTATGCTCGCTGACCATTTTCATCATATTTCTCTAGTGTCATTACAATACCCCATGGCCCCTTTCTTCACAATGCTCCATGATGCCTGTCATCACAATGCTCCATGGCTTTTGTTATCACAATGCTCCATGACCAGTTTCATCACAATTCTCCATCCCCTTTGTCATCATGGTGCACAATGAAACCTTTCATTAAAATGCTCCATGACACTAGTCATCACAGTACTCCATGGCCTTTATCGTCACAATGCTCCCATGCACTTTTCATCACGATGTTCCATGAATACTTTCATCACATTGCTCCATGACCATCGTCATCACAATAGTCCATACCCTTGTCAACACAATGCTGCATAATCCCTTTCATCACAATTCTCCATGACTGCTGTCATCACAATAATCCAGGACAATTTTCATCACAGTGCTTCATGCCCCCAGTCATCACAGTGCTCCATGATACTTTTCATCACAATTCCTAGATGATCAATGTCATCACAATGCCCCATGACACTTGTCATCACAATTCGCTATGACCCTTGTCCTCACAATACTCGATGAACCGTGTCATCACATTTTTCCAGGACACATGTCATCACAATGATCCATGTCTACTTCCATCACAATGCTCCAATACCCCTGTCATCACAATGCTCCATGGCCCCTGTTATCATATTGCTCCATGATCTCTTTCATCACAATGCTCCATGACCACTGTCATCAAAATGCTCCAGAACTCTTGTCATCATAATGCTCCATGCCAATGTCATCAAAATGCCCCATGACACTTGTCATCACAATGCTCCATGGCCTTTGTCATCACAATGTTCCATGGCCCCTGTCATCACAGTGCTCCATGATACCTTTCATTGCAAATCTAGATGACCACTGTCATCACAACGCCCCATGACAGATGTCATCACAATTCGCCATGGTCCTTGTCATCACAATGCTCCATGAACCGTGTCATCACAAGGTTCCAGGACACCTGTCATCACAATGATCCAAGATCACATTCATCACAGTGCTCCATGAACCCTGTCATCTCAATGCTCCATAGCCTTTGTATTCACAATGCTCCATGGCCCCTGTAATCACAGTGCTCCATGACCCTTTTCATCACAATGCTCCAAGACCGCTCTCAACACAATGCCCCATGATGCCTGACATCACAAATCTCCATAGCCTCTCTTACAAAAAAGCTCCATGATCGCTGTCAGCAGAATGGTTCATGACACTTTTCGTCACAATACTGCATGACCACTGTCATCACAGAGTTCTCTGCCCATATCATCACAATGTTCCTTGTCACCTTTAATCACAATGCTCCATGCCCTTTCATCACAATGCTCCAGAAATCATTTTCATCGCAATGTTCCTTGACTGTGGCATCACAATGCTCCATGGCCGTCATCAGCACAATGCTCCAGAATTCTTGTCATCACAATGTTCCATGACCGTGTCATCACAATGCGCCATGGCCCTTTTCAGCAGAATGCTCCAGAATTCCTTTCATCACAATGCTCCATGGCCCTTGTCAGCACAATGATCCAGAATTCTTGTCATCACAATGTTCCATGACCGTGTCATCACAATGCTCCATGGCCCTTGTCAGCACAATGCTCCGGAATTATTCTCATCACATTGTTCCATAACCATGTCATCACAATGCTCCATGGCCCTTTTCAGCACAATGCTCCAGAATTCCTGTCATCACAATGTTCCATGACCGTGTCATCACAATGCTCCATGGCCCTTGTCATCACAATGCTCCAGAAGTCTTGTCATCACAATGTTCCATACCGTGTCATCACAATGTTCCATGGCCATTGTCATCACAGTGCTCCAGAATTCTTGTCATCACAATGTTCCATGACCGTATCATCACAATGCTCCATGGCCCTTGTCAGCACAATGCTCCAGAATTCTTCTCATCACAATGTTCCATGACCGTGTCATCACAATGCTCCATGGCCCTTGTCATGACAATGATCCAGAATTCTTCTCATCACAATGTACCATGACCGTGTCATCACAGGACTCCATGGCCATTGTCATCACAATGCTCCAGAATTTTTGTCATCAAAATGTTCCATGGCCGTGTCATCACAATGCTCCATGGCCCTTGTCAGCACAATGCTCCAAAATTCTTCTCATCACAATGTTCCATGACCGTATCATCACAATGCTCCATGGCCCTTGTCATCACAATGCTCCAGAATTCTTGTCATCACAATGTTCCATACCGTGTCATCACAATGCTCCATAGCCATTGTCATCACAATGCTCCAGAATTCTTGTCATCACAATGTTCCATGACCATGTCATCACAATGCTCCATGGCCCTTGTCAGCACAATGCTGCAGAATTCTTCTCATCACAATGTTCCATGACCGTGTCATCACAATGCTCCATGGCCCTTGTCATCACAATGCTCCGGAAATCTTCTCATCACATTGTTCCAAAACCATGTCATCACAATGCTCCATGGCCCTTTTCAGCACAATGCTCCAGAATTCCTGTCATCACAATGTTCCATGACCGTGTTATCACAATGCTCCATGGCCCTTGTCATCACACTGCTCCAGAAGTCTTGTCATCACAATGTTCCATACCGTGTCATCACAATGCTCCATGGCCATTGTCATCACAGTGCTCCAGAATTCTTGTCATCACAATGTTCCATGACCGTATCATCACAATGCTCCATGGCCCTTGTCAGCACAATGCTCCAGAATTCTTCTCATCACAATGTTCCATGACCGTGTCATCACAATGCTCCATGGCCCTTGTCCGCACAATGCTCCGGAATTCTTGTCATCACAATGTTCCATGACCGTGTCATCACAATGCTCCATGGCCCTTGTCATGACAATGCTCCAGAATTCTTGTCATCACAATGTTCCATGACCGTGTCATCACAATGCTCCATGGCCCTTGTCAGCACAATGCTCCAGAATTCTTGTCATCACAATGTTCCATGACCGTGTCATCACAATGCTCCATGGCCATTGTCATCACAATGCTCCAGAATTCTTCTCATCAAAATGTTCCATGGCCGTGTCATCACAATGCTCCATGGCCCTTGTCAGCACAATGCTCCAGAATTCTTCTCATCACAATGTTCCATGACCGTGTCATCAGAATGCTCCATGGCCCTTGTCAGCACAATGCTCCAGAATTCTTGTCATCACAATGTTCCATACCGTGTCATCACAATGCTCCATGGCCACTGTCATCACAATGCTCCAGAATTCTTGTCATCACAATGTTCCATGGCCGTGTCATCACAATGCTCCATGGCCCTTGTCATCATAATGCTCCAGAATTCTTGTCATTACTATATTCCATGAACGTGTCATCACAATGCTCTATGGCGCTTGTCATCAGAATGCTCCAGAATTCTTGTCATCACAATCTTCCATGACCATGTCATCACAATGCTCCATCGCCTTTGTCATCAGAATGCTCCAGAATTCTTCTCATCAGAATGTTCCATGACCGTGTCATCACAATGCTCCATGGCCCTTGTCAGCACAATGCTCCAGAATTCTTGTCATCACAATGCTCCAGAATTCTTGTCATCACAATGTTCCATGACCGTGGCATCACAATGCTCCATGGCCCTTGTCAGCACAATGCTCCAGAATTCTTGTCATCACAATGTTCCATGACCGTGTCATCACAATGCTCCATGGCCCTTGTCAGCACAATGCTCCAGAATTCTTGTCATCACAATGTTCCATGACCGTGTCATCACAATGCTCCATGGCCCTTGTCAGCACAATGTTCCATGACAATTTTTGTCACAATACTCCATGACCACTGTCATCACAGAGTTCTCTGCCTATATCATCATAATGTACCTTGTCACCTTTAATCACAATGCTCCATGCCCTTTCATCACAATACTCCAGAAATCTTGTCATCGCAATGTTCCTTGACCATGTCATCACAATGCTCCATGGCCCTTGTCATCACAATGCTCCGGAAATCTTCTCATCACATTGTTCCAAAACCATGTCATCACAATGCTCCATGGCCCTTTTCAGCACAATGCTCCAGAATTCCTGTCATCACAATGTTCCATGACCGTGTTATCACAATGCTCCATGGCCCCTGTCATCACAATGCTCCGGAAATCTTCTCATCACATTGTTCCAAAACCATGTCATCACAATGCTCCATGGCCCTTTTCAGCACAATGCTCCAGAATTCCTGTCATCACAATGTTCCATGACCGTGTTATCACAATGCTCCATGGCCCTTGTCATCACAATGCTCCAGAAGTCTTGTCATCACAATGTACCATACCGTGTCATCACAATGCTCCATGGCCCTTGTCATCGCAATGCTCAGGAATTCTTGTCATCACAATGTTCCATGACCGTGTCATCACAATGCTCCATGGCCCTTGTCATGACAATGCTCCCGAATTCTTCTCATCACAATGTTCCATGACCGTGTCATTCCAATGCTCCATGGCCCTTGTCATCATAATGCTCCAGAATTCTTGTCATTACTATATTCCATGAACGTGTCATCACAATGCTCTATGGCGCTTGTCATCAGAATGCTCCCGAATTCTTGTCATCACAATGTTCCATGGCCCTTTCATCACAATGCTCCATGGCCCTTGTCAGCACAATGCTCCAGAATTCTTGTCATCACAATGTTCCATGACCGTGTCATCACAATGCTCCATGGCCCTTGTCAGCACAATGCTCCAGAATTCTTGTCATCAAAATGTTCCATGACCGTGTCATCACAATGCTCCATGGCCCTTGTCAGCACAATGTTCCATGACAATTTTTGTCACAATACTCCATGACCACTGTCACCACAGAGTTCTCTGCCCATATCATCATAATGTTCCTTGTCACCTTTAATCACAATGCTCCATGCCCTTTCATCACAATGCTCCAGAAATCTTGTCATCGCAATGTTCCTTGACCATGTCATCACAATGCTCCATGACCCTTGTCATCACAATGCTCCAGAATTCTTGTCATCACAATGTTCCATAATCGTATCATCACAGTGCTCCATGGCCCTTGTCAGCACAATGCTCCAGAATTCTTCTTATCACAATGTTCCATGACCGTGTCATCACAATGCTCCATGGCCATTGTCAGCACAATGTTCCATGACAATTTTTGTCACAATACTCCATGACCACTGTCATCACAGAGTTCTTTGCCCATATCATCATAATGTTCCTTGTCACCTTTAATCACAATGCTCCATGCACTTTCATCACAATGCTCCAGAAATCTTGTCATCTCAATGTTCCTTGACCATGTCATCACAATGCTCCATGACCCTTGTCATCACAATGCTCCAGAATTCTTGTCATCACAATGTTCCATTACCGTACCATCACAATGCTCCATGGCCCTTGTCAGCACAATGCTCCAGAATTCTTCTCATCACAATGTTCCATGACCGTGTCATCACAATGCTCCATGGCCCTTGTCCGCACAATGCTCCAGAATTCTTGTCATCACAATGTTCCATGACCGTGTCATCACAATGCTCCATGGCCCTTGTCATCACAATGCTCCGGAATTCTTCTCATCACATTGTTCCATGACCGTGTCATCACAATGCTCCATGGCCCTTTTCAGCACAATGCTCCAGAATTCCTGTCATCACAATGTTCCATGACCGTGTCATCACAATGCTCAATGGCCCTTGTCATCACAATGCTCCAGAATTCTTGTCATCACAATGTTCCATGACCGTGTCATCACAATGTTACATGATCCTGGTCATCACAGTTCTCCATGACCTTTGTCATCACAATGCTCTATGTCGCTTTTCATCACAATTCTCAATAACCACTTTAATCACTATGCTCGCTGACCATTTTCATCATATTTCTCTAGTGTCATTACAATACCCCATGGCCCCTTTCTTCACAATGCTCCATGATGCCTGTCATCACAATGCTCCATGGCTTTTGTTATCACAATGCTCCATGACCAGTTTCATCACAATTCTCCATCCCCTTTGTCATCATGGTGCACAATGAAACCTTTCATTAAAATGCTCCATGACACTAGTCATCACAGTACTCCATGGCCTTTATCGTCACAATGCTCCCATGCACTTTTCATCACGATGTTCCATGAATACTTTCATCACATTGCTCCATGACCATCGTCATCACAATAGTCCATACCCTTGTCAACACAATGCTGCATAATCCCTTTCATCACAATTCTCCATGACTGCTGTCATCACAATAATCCAGGACAATTTTCATCACAGTGCTTCATGCCCCCAGTCATCACAGTGCTCCATGATACTTTTCATCACAATTCCTAGATGATCAATGTCATCACAATGCCCCATGACACTTGTCATCACAATTCGCTATGACCCTTGTCCTCACAATACTCGATGAACCGTGTCATCACATTTTTCCAGGACACATGTCATCACAATGATCCATGTCTACTTCCATCACAATGCTCCAATACCCCTGTCATCACAATGCTCCATGGCCCCTGTTATCATATTGCTCCATGATCTCTTTCATCACAATGCTCCATGACCACTGTCATCAAAATGCTCCAGAACTCTTGTCATCATAATGCTCCATGCCAATGTCATCAAAATGCCCCATGACACTTGTCATCACAATGCTCCATGGCCTTTGTCATCACAATGTTCCATGGCCCCTGTCATCACAGTGCTCCATGATACCTTTCATTGCAAATCTAGATGACCACTGTCATCACAACGCCCCATGACAGATGTCATCACAATTCGCAATGGTCCTTGTCATCACAATGCTCCATGAACCGTGTCATCACAAGGTTCCAGGACACTTGTCATCACAATGATCCAAGATCACATTCATCACAGTGCTCCATGAACCCTGTCATCTCAATGCTCCATAGCCTTTGTATTCACAATGCTCCATGGCCCCTGTAATCACAGTGCTCCATGACCCTTTTCATCACAATGCTCCAAGACCGCTCTCAACACAATGCCCCATGATGCCTGACATCACAAATCTCCATAGCCTCTCTTACAAAAAAGCTCCATGATCGCTGTCAGCAGAATGGTTCATGACACTTTTCGTCACAATACTGCATGACCACTGTCATCACAGAGTTCTCTGCCCATATCATCACAATGTTCCTTGTCACCTTTAATCACAATGCTCCATGCCCTTTCATCACAATGCTCCAGAAATCATTTTCATCGCAATGTTCCTTGACTGTGGCATCACAATGCTCCATGGCCGTCATCAGCACAATGCTCCAGAATTCTTGTCATCACAATGTTCCATGACCGTGTCATCACAATGCGCCATGGCCCTTTTCAGCAGAATGCTCCAGAATTCCTTTCATCACAATGCTCCATGGCCCTTGTCAGCACAATGATCCAGAATTCTTGTCATCACAATGTTCCATGACCGTGTCATCACAATGCTCCATGGCCCTTGTCAGCACAATGCTCCGGAATTATTCTCATCACATTGTTCCATAACCATGTCATCACAATGCTCCATGGCCCTTTTCAGCACAATGCTCCAGAATTCCTGTCATCACAATGTTCCATGACCGTGTCATCACAATGCTCCATGGCCCTTGTCATCACAATGCTCCAGAAGTCTTGTCATCACAATGTTCCATACCGTGTCATCACAATGTTCCATGGCCATTGTCATCACAGTGCTCCAGAATTCTTGTCATCACAATGTTCCATGACCGTATCATCACAATGCTCCATGGCCCTTGTCAGCACAATGCTCCAGAATTCTTCTCATCACAATGTTCCATGACCGTGTCATCACAATGCTCCATGGCCCTTGTCCGCACAATGCTCCGGAATTCTTGTCATCAAAATGTTCCATAACCGTGTCATCAAAATGCTCCATGGCCCTTGTCATCACAATGCTCCAGAATTCTTGTCATCACAATGTTCCATGAACGTGTCATCACAATGCTCCATGGCCCTTGTCAGCACAATGCTCCAGAATTCTTCTCATCACAATGTTCCATGACCGTGTCATCACAATGCTCCATGGCCCTTGTCATGACAATGATCCAGAATTCTTCTCATCACAATGTACCATGACCGTGTCATCACAGGACTCCATGGCCATTGTCATCACAATGCTCCAGAATTTTTGTCATCAAAATGTTCCATGGCCGTGTCATCACAATGCTCCATGGCCCTTGTCAGCACAATGCTCCAAAATTCTTCTCATCACAATGTTCCATGACCGTATCATCACAATGCTCCATGGCCCTTGTCATCACAATGCTCCAGAATTCTTGTCATCACAATGTTCCATACCGTGTCATCACAATGCTCCATAGCCATTGTCATCACAATGCTCCAGAATTCTTGTCATCACAATGTTCCATGACCATGTCATCACAATGCTCCATGGCCCTTGTCAGCACAATGCTGCAAAATTCTTCTCATCACAATGTTCCATGACCGTGTCATCACAATGCTCCATGGCCCTTGTCATCACAATGCTCCGGAAATCTTCTCATCACATTGTTCCAAAACCATGTCATCACAATGCTCCATGGCCATTGTCATCACAGTGCTCCAGAATTCTTGTCATCACAATGTTCCATGACCGTATCATCACAATGCTCCATGGCCCTTGTCAGCACAATGCTCCAGAATTCTTCTCATCACAATGTTCCATGACCGTGTCATCACAATGCTCCATGGCCCTTGTCCGCACAATGCTCCGGAATTCTTGTCATCACAATGTTCCATGACCGTGTCATCACAATGCTCCATGGCCCTTGTCATGACAATGCTCCAGAATTCTTGTCATCACAATGTTCCATGACCGTGTCATCACAATGCTCCATGGCCCTTGGCAGCACAATGCTCCAGAATTCTTGTCATCACAATGTTCCATGACCGTGTCATCACATTGCTCCATGGCCATTGTCATCACAATGCTCCAGAATTCTTCTCATCAAAATGTTCCATGGCCGTGTCATCACAATGCTCCATGGCCCTTGTCAGCACAATGCTCCAGAATTCTTCTCATCACCATGTTCCATGACCGTGTCATCACAATACTCCATGGCCCTTGTCAGCACAATGCTCCAGAATTCTTGTCATCACAATGTTCCATACCGTGTCATCACAATGCTCCATGGCCACTGTCATCACAATGCTCCAGAATTCTTGTCATCACAATGTTCCATGGCCGTGTCATCACAATGCTCCATGGCCCTTGTCATCATAATGCTCCAGAATTCTTGTCATTACTATATTCCATGAACGTGTCATCACAATGGTCTATGGCGCTTGTCATCAGAATGCTCCAGAATTCTTGTCATCACAATCTTCCATGACCATGTCATCACAATGCTCCATCGCCTTTGTCATCAGAATGCTCCAGAATTCTTCTCATCACAATGTTCCATGACCGTGTCATCACAATGCTCCATGGCCCTTGTCAGCACAATGCTCCAGAATTCTTGTCATCACAATGTTCCATGACCGTGGCATCACAATGCTCCATGGCCCTTGTCAGCACAATGCTCCAGAATTCTTGTCATCACAATGTTCCATGACCGTGTCATCACAATGCTCCATGGCCCTTGTCAGCACAATGCTCCAGAATTCTTGTCATCACAATGTTCCATGACCGTGTCATCACAATGCTCCATGGCCCTTGTCAGCACAATGTTCCATGACAATTTTTGTCACAATACTCCATGACCACTGTCATCACAGAGTTCTCTGCCTATATCATCATAATGTACCTTGTCACCTTTAATCACAATGCTCCATGCCCTTTCATCACAATACTCCAGAAATCTTGTCATCGCAATGTTCCTTGACCATGTCATCACAATGCTCCATGGCCCTTGTCATCACAATGCTCCGGAAATCTTCTCATCACATTGTTCCAAAACCATGTCATCACAATGCTCCATGGCCCTTTTCAGCACAATGCTCCAGAATTCCTGTCATCACAATGTTCCATGACCGTGTTATCACAATGCTCCATGGCCCTTGTCATCACAATGCTCCAGAAATCTTCTCATCACATTGTTCCAAAACCATGTCATCACAATGCTCCATGGCCCTTTTCAGCACAATGCTCCAGAATTCCTGTCATCACAATGTTCCATGACCGTGTTATCACAATGCTCCATGGCCCTTGTCATCACAATGCTCCAGAAGTCTTGTCATCACAATGTACCATACCGTGTCATCACAATGCTCCATGGCCCTTGTCATCACAATGCTCCGGAAATCTTCTCATCACATTGTTCCAAAACCATGTCATCACAATGCTCCATGGCCCTTTTCAGCACAATGCTCCAGAATTCCTGTCATCACAATGTTCCATGACCGTGTTATCACAATGCTCCATGGCCCTTGTCATCACAATGCTCCAGAAGTCTTGTCATCACAATGTTCCATACCGTGTCATCACAATGCTCCATGGCCATTGTCATCACAGTGCTCCAGAATTCTTGTCATCACAATGTTCCATGACCGTATCATCACAATGCTCCATGGCCCTTGTCAGCACAATGCTCCAGAATTCTTCTCATCACAATGTTCCATGACCGTGTCATCACAATGCTCCATGGCCCTTGTCCGCACAATGCTCCGGAATTCTTGTCATCACAATGTTCCATGACCGTGTCATCACAATGCTCCATGGCCCTTGTCATGACAATGCTCCAGAATTCTTGTCATCACAATGTTCCATGACCGTGTCATCACAATGCTCCATGGCCCTTGTCAGCACAATGCTCCAGAATTCTTGTCATCACAATGTTCCATGACCGTGTCATCACAATGCTCCATGGCCATTGTCATCACAATGCTCCAGAATTCTTCTCATCAAAATGTTCCATGGCCGTGTCATCACAATGCTCCATGGCCCTTGTCAGCACAATGCTCCAGAATTCTTCTCATCACAATGTTCCATGACCGTGTCATCACAATGCTCCATGGCCCTTGTCAGCACAATGCTCCAGAATTCTTGTCATCACAATGTTCCATACCGTGTCATCACAATGCTCCATGGCCACTGTCATCACAATGCTCCAGAATTCTTGTCATCACAATGTTCCATGGCCGTGTCATCACAATGCTCCATGGCCCTTGTCATCATAATGCTCCAGAATTCTTGTCATTACTATATTCCATGAACGTGTCATCACAATGCTCTATGGCGCTTGTCATCAGAATGCTCCAGAATTCTTGTCATCACAATCTTCCATGACCATGTCATCACAATGCTCCATCGCCTTTGTCATCAGAATGCTCCAGAATTCTTCTCATCACAATGTTCCATGACCGTGTCATCACAATGCTCCATGGCCCTTGTCAGCACAATGCTCCAGAATTCTTGTCATCACAATGCTCCAGAATTCTTGTCATCACAATGTTCCATGACCGTGGCATCACAATGCTCCATGGCCCTTGTCAGCACAATGCTCCAGAATTCTTGTCATCACAATGTTCCATGACCGTGTCATCACAATGCTCCATGGCCCTTGTCAGCACAATGCTCCAGAATTCTTGTCATCACAATGTTCCATGACCGTGTCATCACAATGCTCCATGGCCCTTGTCAGCACAATGTTCCATGACAATTTTTGTCACAATACTCCATGACCACTGTCATCACAGAATTCTCTGCCTATATCATCATAATGTACCTTGTCACCTTTAATCACAATGCTCCATGCCCTTTCATCACAATACTCCAGAAATCTTGTCATCGCAATGTTCCTTGACCATGTCATCACAATGCTCCATGACCCTTGTCATCACAATGCTCCAGAAGTCTTGTCATCACAATGTTCCATACCGTGTCATCACAATGCTCCATGGCCCTTGTCCGCACAATGTTCCCGAATTCTTGTCATCACAATGTTCCATGACCGTGTCATCACAATGCTCCATGGCCATTGTCATCACAATGCTCCAGAATTCTTGTCATCAAAATGTTCCATGGCCGTGTCATCACAATGCTCCATGGCCCTTGTCAGCACAATGCTCCAGAATTCTTCTCATCACAATGTTCCATGACCATGTCATCACAATGCTCCATGGCCCTTGTCATCACAATGCTCCGGAATTCTTCTCATCACATTGTTCCATGACCGTGTCATCACAATGCTCCATGGCCCTTTTCAGCACAATGCTCCAGAATTCCTGTCATCACAATGTTCCATGACCGTGTCATCACAATGCTCCATGGCCCTTGTCAGCACAATGCTCCAGAATTCTTGTCATCACAATGTTCCATACCGTGTCATCACAATGCTCCATGGCCACTGTCATCACAATGCTCCAGAATTCTTGTCATCACAATGTTCCATGGCCGTGTCATCACAATGCTCCATGGCCCTTGTCAGCACAATGTTCCATGACAATTTTTGTCACAATACTCCATGACCACTGTCATCACAGAGTTCTCTGCCCATATCATCATAATGTTCCTTGTCACCTTTAATCACAATGCTCCATGCCCTTTCATCACAATGCTCCAGAAATCTTGTCATCACAATGTTCCATGAACGTGTCATCACAATGCTCCATGGCCCTTGTCATCACAATGCTCCAGAATTCTTGTCATCACAATGTTCCATGAACGTGTCATCACAATGTTCCATGGCCCTTGTCATCATAATGCTCCAAAATTCTTGTCATTAATATATTCCATGAACGTGTCATCACAATGCTCTATGGGGCTTGTCATCAGAATGCTCCAGAAATCTTGTCATCACAATGTTCCATGACCATGTCATAAAAATGCTCCATCGCCTTTGTCATCAGAATGCTCCAGAATTCTTGTCATCACAATGTTCCATGACCGTGTCATCTCAATGCTCCATGGCCCTTGTCAGCACAATGCTCCAGAATTCTTGTCATCAAAATGTTCCATGGCCGTGTCATCACAATGCTCCATGGCCCTTGTCATGACAATGCTCCAGAATTCTTCTCATCACAATGTTCCATGACCGTGTCATCACAATGCTCCATGGCCCTTGTCCGCACAATGCTCCAGAATTCTTGTCATCACAATGTTCCATGACAGTGTCATCACAATGCTCCATGGCCCTTGTCCGCACAATGCTCCAGAATTCTTGTCATCACAATGTTCCATGACCGTTTCATCACAATGCTCCATGGCCCTTGTCAGCACAATGCTCCAGAATTCTTGTCATCACAATGTTCCATACCGTGTCATCACAATGCTCCATGGCCATTGTCATGACAATGCTCCAGAATTCTTGTCATCACAATGTTCCATGACCGTGTCATCACAATGATCCATGGCCATTGTCATCACAATGCTCCAGAATTCTTGTCATCACAATGTTCCATGAACGTGTCATCACAATGCTCCATGGCCCTTGTCAGCACAATGCTCCGGAATTCTTCTCATCACATTGTTCCATGACCGTGTCATCACAATGCTCCATGGCCCTTTTCAGCACAATGCTCCAGAATTCCTGTCATCACAATGTTCCATGATCGTGTCATCACAATGCTCCATGGCCCTTGTCATCATAATGCTCCACAATTCTTGTCATCACAATCTTCCATGACCGTGTCATCACAATGCTCCATGGCCCTTGTCAGCACAATGTTCCATGACAATTTTTGTCACAATACTCCATGACCACTGTCATCACAGTGTTCTCTGCCCATATCATCATAATGTTCCTTGTCACCTTTAATCACAATGCTCAATGCCCTTTCATCACAATGCTCCAGAAATCTTGTCATCGCAATGTTCCTTGACCATGTCATCACAATGCTCCATGACCCTTGTCATCACAATGCTCCAGAATTCTTGTCATCACAATGTTCCATGACCGTGTCATCACAATGTTCCATGGCCCTTGTCCGCACAATGCTCCAGAATTCTTGTCATCACAATGTTCCATGACCGTGTCATCACAATGCTCCATGGCCCTTGTCAGCACAATGCTCCAGAATTCTTGTCATCACAATGTTCCATGACCGTGTCATCACAATGCTCCATGGCCCTTGTCAGCACAATGCTCCAGAATTCTTGTCATCACAATGTTCCATGACCGTGTCATCACAATGCTCCATGGCCCTTGTCAGCACAATGTTCCATGACAATTTTTGTCACAATACTCCATGACCACTGTCACCACAGAGTTCTCTGCTCATATCATCATAATGTTCCTTGTCACCTTTAATCACAATGCTCCATGCCCTTTCATCACAATGCTCCAGAAATCTTGTCATCGCAATGTTCCTTGACCATGACATCACAATGCTCCATGGCCCTTGTCATGACAATGCTCCAGAATTCTTCTCATCACAATGTTCCATGACCGTGTCATCACAATGCTCCATGGCCCTTGTCCGCACAATGCTCCGGAATTCTTGTCATCACAATGTTCCATGACCGTGTCATCACAATGCTCCATGGCCCTTGTCCGCACAATGTTCCGGAATTCTTGTCATCACAATGTTCCATGACCGTGTCATCACAATGCTCCATGGCCATTGTCATCACAATGCTCCAGAATTCTTGTCATCAAAATGTTCCATGGCCGTGTCATCACAATGCTCCATGGCCCTTGTCAGCACAATGCTCCAGAATTCTTCTCATCACAATGTTCCATGACCATGTCATCACAATGCTCCATGGCCCTTGTCATCACAATGCTCCGGAATACTTCTCATCACATTGTTCCATGACCGTGTCATCACAATGCTCCATGGCCCTTTTCAGCACAATGCTCCAGAATTCCTGTCATCACAATGTTCCATGACCGTGTCATCGCAATGCTCCATGGCCCTTGTCAGCACAATGCTCCAGAATTCTTGTCATCACAATGTTCCATACCGTGTCATCACAATGCTCCATGGCCACTGTCATCACAATGCTCCAGAATTCTTGTCATCACAATGTTCCATGGCCGTGTCATCACAATGCTCCATGGCCCTTGTCAGCACAATGTTCCATGACAATTTTTGTCACAATACTCCATGACCACTGTCATCACAGAGTTCTCTGCCCATATCATCATAATGTTCCTTGTCACCTTTAATCACAATGCTCCATGCCCTTTCATCACAATGCTCCAGAAATCTTGTCATCACAATGTTCCATGAACGTGTCATCACAATGCTCCATGGCCCTTGTCATCACAATGCTCCAGAATTCTTGTCATCACAATGTTCCATGACCGTGTCATCTCAATGCTCCATGGCCCTTGTCAGCACAATGCTCCAGAATTCTTGTCATCAAAATGTTCCATGGCCGTGTCATCACAATGCTCCATGGCCCTTGTCATGACAATGCTCCAGAATTCTTGTCATCACAATGTTCCATGACAGTGTCATCACAATGCTCCATGGCCCTTGTCCGCACAATGCTCCAGAATTCTTGTCATCACAATGTTCCATGACCGTATCATCACAATGCTCCATGGCCCTTGTCAGCACAATGCTCCAGAATTCTTGTCATCACAATGTTCCATACCGTGTCATCACAATGCTCCATGGCCATTGTCATGACAATGCTCCAGAATTCTTGTCATCACAATGTTCCATGACCGTGTCATCACAATGATCCATGGCCATTGTCATCACAATGCTCCAGAATTCTTGTCATCAAAATGTTCCATGGCCGTGTCATCACAATGCTCCATGGCCCTTGTCATCACAATGCTCCGGAATTCTTCTCATCACATTGTTCCATAACCATATCATCACAATGCTCCATGGCCCTTTTCAGCACAATGCTCCAGAATTCCTGTCATCACAATGTTCCATGACCGTGTCATCACAATGCTCCATGGCCCTTGTCATCACAATGCTCCAGAAGTCTTGTCATCACAATGTTCCATACCTTGTCATCACAATGTTCCATGGCCATTGTCATCACAGTGCTCCAGAATTCTTGTCATCACAATGTTCCATGACCGTATCATCACAATGCTCCATGGCCCTTGTCATCACAATGCTCCGGAATTCTTGTCATCACAATGTTCCATGACCGTGTCATCACAATGCTCCATGGCCCTTGTCATCACAATGCTCCAGAATTCTTGTCATCACAATGTTCCATGAACGTGTCATCACAATGCTCCATGGCCCTTGTCAGCACAATGCTCCGGAATTCTTCTCATCACATTGTTCCATGACCGTGTCATCACAATGCTCCGTGGCCCTTGTCAGCACAATGCTCCAGAATTCTTGTCATCAAAATGTTCCATGGCCGTGTCATCACAATGCTCCATGGCCCTTGTCATGACAATGCTCCAGAATTCTTGTCATCACAATGTTCCATGACAGTGTCATCACAATGCTCCATGGCCCTTGTCCGCACAATGCTCCAGAATTCTTGTCATCACAATGTTCCATGACCGTTTCATCACAATGCTCCATGGCCCTTGTCAGCACAATGATCCAGAATTCTTTTCATCACAATGTTCCATACCGTGTCATCACAATGCTCCATGGCCATTGTCATGACAATGCTCCAGAATTCTTGTCATCACAATGTTCCATGACCGTGTCATCACAATGATCCATGGCCATTGTCATCACAATGCTCCAGAATTCTTGTCATCAAAATGTTCCATGGCCGTGTCATCACAATGCTCCATGGCCCTTGTCATCACAATGCTCCGGAATTCTTCTCATCACATTGTTCCATAAACATATCATCACAATGCTCCATGGCCCTTTTCAGCACAATGCTCCAGAATTCCTGTCATCACAATGTTCCATGACCGTGTCATCACAATGCTCCATGGCCCTTGTCAGCACAATGTTCCATGACAATTTTTGTCACAATACTCCATGACCACTGTCATCACAGAGTTCTCTGCCCATATCATCATAATGTTCCTTGTCACCTTTAATCACAATGCTCCATGCCCTTTCATCACAATGCTCCAGAAATCTTGTCATCACAATGTTCCATGAACGTGTCATCACAATGCTCCATGGCCCTTGTCATCACAATGCTCCAGAATTCTTGTCATCACAATGTTCCATGAACGTGTCATCACAATGTTCCATGGCCCTTGTCATCATAATGCTCCAAAATTCTTGTCATTAATATATTCCATGAACGTGTCATCACAATGCTCTATGGGGCTTGTCATCAGAATGCTCCAGAAATCTTGTCATCACAATGTTCCATGACCATGTCATAAAAATGCTCCATCGCCTTTGTCATCAGAATGCTCCAGAATTCTTGTCATCAAAATGTTCCATGACCGTGTCATCTCAATGCTCCATGGCCCTTGTCAGCACAATGCTCCAGAATTCTTGTCATCAAAATGTTCCATGGCCGTGTCATCACAATGCTCCATGGCCCTTGTCATGACAATGCTCCAGAATTCTTGTCATCACAATGTTCCATGACCATGTCATCACAATGCTCCATGGCCCTTGTCATCACAATGCTCCGGAATTCTTCTCATCACATTGTTCCATGACCGTGTCATCACAATGCTCCATGGCCCTTTTCAGCACAATGTTCCAGAATTCCTGTCATCACAATGTTCCATGACCGTGTCATCACAATGCTCCATGGCCCTTGTCAGCACAATGCTCCAGAATTCTTGTCATCACAATGTTCCATACCGTGTCATCACAATGCTCCATGGCCACTGTCATCACAATGCTCCAGAATTCTTGTCATCACAATGTTCCATGACCGTGTCATCACACTGCTCCATGGCCCTTGTCAGCACAATGTTCCATGACAATTTTTGTCACAATACTCCATGACCACTGTCATCACAGAGTTCTCTGCCCATATCATCATAATGTTCCTTGTCACCTTTAATCACAATGCTCCATGCCCTTTCATCACAATGCTCCAGAAATCTTGTCATCACAATGTTCCATGAACGTGTCATCACAATGCTCCATGGCCCTTGTCATCACAATGCTCCAGAATTCTTGTCATCACAATGTTCCATG
Organism: Balaenoptera acutorostrata; assembly: GCF_949987535.1. Lineage (NCBI taxonomy): Eukaryota > Metazoa > Chordata > Mammalia > Artiodactyla > Balaenopteridae > Balaenoptera > Balaenoptera acutorostrata. The sequence continues at coordinate 12,474 of NW_026645794.1, read as the reverse complement.
AACGTGTCATCACAATGTTCCATGGCCCTTGTCATCATAATGCTCCAAAATTCTTGTCATTAATATATTCCATGAACGTGTCATCACAATGCTCTATGGGGCTTGTCATCAGAATGCTCCAGAAATCTTGTCATCACAATGTTCCATGACCATGTCATAAAAATGCTCCATCGCCTTTGTCATCAGAATGCTCCAGAATTCTTGTCATCACAATGTTCCATGACCGTGTCATCTCAATGCTCCATGGCCCTTGTCAGCACAATGCTCCAGAATTCTTGTCATCACAATGTTCCATGACAGTGTCATCACAATGCTCCATGGCCCTTGTCCGCACAATGCTCCAGAATTCTTGTCATCACAATGTTCCATGACCGTTTCATCACAATGCTCCATGGCCCTTGTCAGCACAATGCTCCAGAATTCTTGTCATCACAATGTTCCATACCGTGTCATCACAATGCTCCATGGCCCTTGTCAGCACAATGCTCCAGAATTCTTGTCATCACAATGTTCCATACCGTGTCATCACAATGCTCCATGGCCACTGTCATCACAATGCTCCAGAATTCTTGTCATCACAATGTTCCATGGCCGTGTCATCACAATGCTCCATGGCCCTTGTCAGCACAATGTTCCATGACAATTTTTGTCACAATACTCCATGACCACTGTCATCACAGAGTTCTCTGCCCATATCATCATAATGTTCCTTGTCACCTTTAATCACAATGCTCCATGCCCTTTCATCACAATGCTCCAGAAATCTTGTCATCACAATGTTCCATGAACGTGTCATCACAATGCTCCATGGCCCTTGTCATCACAATGCTCCAGAATTCTTGTCATCACAATGTTCCATGAACGTGTCATCACAATGTTCCATGGCCCTTGTCATCATAATGCTCCAAAATTCTTGTCATTAATATATTCCATGAACGTGTCATCACAATGCTCTATGGGGCTTGTCATCAGAATGCTCCAGAAATCTTGTCATCACAATGTTCCATGACCATGTCATAAAAATGCTCCATCGCCTTTGTCATCAGAATGCTCCAGAATTCTTGTCATCAAAATGTTCCATGACCGTGTCATCTCAATGCTCCATGGCCCTTGTCAGCACAATGCTCCAGAATTCTTGTCATCAAAATGTTCCATGGCCGTGTCATCACAATGCTCCATGGCCCTTGTCATGACAATGCTCCAGAATTCTTGTCATCACAATGTTCCATGACCATGTCATCACAATGCTCCATGGCCCTTGTCATCACAATGCTCCGGAATTCTTCTCATCACATTGTTCCATGACCGTGTCATCACAATGCTCCATGGCCCTTTTCAGCACAATGTTCCAGAATTCCTGTCATCACAATGTTCCATGACCGTGTCATCACAATGCTCCATGGCCCTTGTCAGCACAATGCTCCAGAATTCTTGTCATCACAATGTTCCATACCGTGTCATCACAATGCTCCATGGCCACTGTCATCACAATGCTCCAGAATTCTTGTCATCACAATGTTCCATGACCGTGTCATCACACTGCTCCATGGCCCTTGTCAGCACAATGTTCCATGACAATTTTTGTCACAATACTCCATGACCACTGTCATCACAGAGTTCTCTGCCCATATCATCATAATGTTCCTTGTCACCTTTAATCACAATGCTCCATGCCCTTTCATCACAATGCTCCAGAAATCTTGTCATCACAATGTTCCATGAACGTGTCATCACAATGCTCCATGGCCCTTGTCATCACAATGCTCCAGAATTCTTGTCATCACAATGTTCCATGAACGTGCCATCACAATGTTCCATGGCCCTTGTCATCATAATGCTCCAAAATTCTTGTCATTAATATATTCCATGAACGTGTCATCACAATGCTCTATGGGGCTTGTCATCAGAATGCTCCAGAAATCTTGTCATCACAATGTTCCATGACCATGTCATAAAAATGCTCCATCGCCTTTGTCATCAGAATGCTCCAGAATTCTTGTCATCACAATGTTCCATGACCGTGTCATCTCAATGCTCCATGGCCCTTGTCAGCACAATGCTCCAGAATTCTTGTCATCAAAATGTTCCATGGCCGTGTCATCACAATGCTCCATGGCCCTTGTCATGACAATGCTCCAGAATTCTTGTCATCACAATGTTCCATGACAGTGTCATCACAATGCTCCATGGCCCTTGTCCGCACAATGCTCCAGAATTCTTGTCATCACAATGTTCCATGACCGTTTCATCACAATGCTCCATGGCCCTTGTCAGCACAATGCTCCAGAATTCTTGTCATCACAATGTTCCATACCGTGTCATCACAATGCTCCATGGCCATTGTCATGACAATGCTCCAGAATTCTTGTCATCACAATGTTCCATGACCGTGTCATCACAATGATCCATGGCCATTGTCATCACAATGCTCCAGAATTCTTGTCATCAAAATGTTCCATGGCCGTGTCATCACAATGCTCCATGGCCCTTGTCAGCACAATGCTCCAGAATTCTTGTCATCACAATGTTCCATACCGTGTCATCACAATGCTCCATGGCCACTGTCATCACAATGCTCCAGAATTCTTGTCATCACAATGTTCCATGGCCGTGTCATCACAATGCTCCATGGCCCTTGTCAGCACAATGTTCCATGACAATTTTTGTCACAATACTCCATGACCACTGTCATCACAGAGTTCTCTGCCCATATCATCATAATGTTCCTTGTCACCTTTAATCACAATGCTCCATGCCCTTTCATCACAATGCTCCAGAAATCTTGTCATCACAATGTTCCATGAACGTGTCATCACAATGCTCCATGGCCCTTGTCATCACAATGCTCCAGAATTCTTGTCATCACAATGTTCCATGAACGTGTCATCACAATGTTCCATGGCCCTTGTCATCATAATGCTCCAAAATTCTTGTCATTAATATATTCCATGAACGTGTCATCACAATGCTCTATGGGGCTTGTCATCAGAATGCTCCAGAAATCTTGTCATCACAATGTTCCATGACCATGTCATAAAAATGCTCCATCGCCTTTGTCATCAGAAAGCTCCAGAATTCTTGTCATCACAATGTTCCATGACCGTGTCATCTCAATGCTCCATGGCCCTTGTCAGCACAATGCTCCAGAATTCTTGTCATCAATATGTTCCATGGCCGTGTCATCACAATGCTCCATGGCCCTTGTCATGACAATGCTCCAGAATTCTTGTCATCACAATGTTCCATGACCATGTCATCACAATGCTCCATGGCCCTTGTCATCACAATGCTCCGGAATTCTTCTCATCACATTGTTCCATGACCGTGTCATCACAATGCTCCATGGCCCTTTTCAGCACAATGTTCCAGAATTCCTGTCATCACAATGTTCCATGACCGTGTCATCACAATGCTCCATGGCCCTTGTCAGCACAATGCTCCAGAATTCTTGTCATCACAATGTTCCATACCGTGTCATCACAATGCTCCATGGCCACTGTCATCACAATGCTCCAGAATTCTTGTCATCACAATGTTCCATGGCCGTGTCATCACAATGCTCCATGGCCCTTGTCAGCACAATGTTCCATGACAATTTTTGTCACAATACTCCATGACCACTGTCATCACAGAGTTCTCTGCCCATATCATCATAATGTTCCTTGTCACCTTTAATCACAATGCTCCATGCCCTTTCATCACAATGCTCCAGAAATCTTGTCATCACAATGTTCCATGAACGGGTCATCACAATGCTCCATGGCCCTTGTCATCACAATGCTCCAGAATTCTTGTCATCACAATGTTCCATGAACGTGTCATCACAATGTTCCATGGCCCTTGTCATCATAATGCTCCAAAATTCTTGTCATTAATATATTCCATGAACGTGTCATCACAATGCTCTATGGGGCTTGTCATCAGAATGCTCCAGAAATCTTGTCATCACAATGTTCCATGACCATGTCATAAAAATGCTCCATCGCCTTTGTCATCAGAATGCTCCAGAATTCTTGTCATCACAATGTTCCATGACCGTGTCATCTCAATGCTCCATGGCCCTTGTCAGCACAATGCTCCAGAATTCTTGTCATCAAAATGTTCCATGGCCGTGTCATCACAATGCTCCATGGCCCTTGTCATGACAATGCTCCAGAATTCTTGTCATCACAATGTTCCATGACAGTGTCATCACAATGCTCCATGGCCCTTGTCCGCACAATGCTCCAGAATTCTTGTCATCACAATGTTCCATGACCGTTTCATCACAATGCTCCATGGCCCTTGTCAGCACAATGCTCCAGAATTCTTGTCATCACAATGTTCCATACCGTGTCATCACAATGCTCCATGGCCATTGTCATGACAATGCTCCAGAATTCTTGTCATCACAATGTTCCATGACCGTGTCATCACAATGATCCATGGCCACTGTCATCACAATGCTCCAGAATTCTTGTCATCAAAATGTTCCATGGCCGTGTCATCACAATGCTCCATGGCCCTTGTCATCACAATGCTCCGGAATTCTTCTCATCACATTGTTCCATAACCATATCATCACAATGCTCCATGGCCCTTTTCAGCACAATGCTCCAGAATTCCTGTCATCACAATGTTCCATGACCGTGTCATCACAATGCTCCATGGCCCTTGTCATCACAATGCTCCAGAAGTCTTGTCATCACAATGTTCCATACCTTGTCATCACAATGTTCCATGGCCATTGTCATCACAGTGCTCCAGAATTCTTGTCATCACAATGTTCCATGACCGTGTCATCACAATGATCCATGGCCATTGTCATCACAATGCTCCAGAATTCTTGTCATCAAAATGTTCCATGGCCGTGTCATCACAATGCTCCATGGCCCTTGTCATCACAATGCTCCGGAATTCTTCTCATCACATTGTTCCATAACCATATCATCACAATGCTCCATGGCCCTTTTCAGCACAATGCTCCAGAATTCCTGTCATCACAATGTTCCATGACCGTGTCATCACAATGCTCCATGGCCCTTGTCATCACAATGCTCCAGAATTCTTGTCATCAAAATGTTCCATGGCCGTGTCATCACAATGCTCCATGTCCCTTGTCAGCACAATGCTCCAGAATTCTTGTCATCACAATGTTCCATACCGTGTCATCACAATGCTCCATGGCCACTGTCATCACAATGCTCCAGAATTCTTTTCATCACAATGTTCCATGGCCGTGTCATCACAATGCTCCATGGCCCTTGTCAGCACAATGTTCCATGACAATTTTTGTCACAATACTCCATGACCACTGTCATCACAGAGTTCTCTGCCCATATCATCATAATGTTCCTTGTCACCTTTAATCACAATGCTCCATGCCCTTTCATCACAATGCTCCAGAAATCTTGTCATCACAATGTTCCATGAACGTGTCATCACAATGCTCCATGGCCCTTGTCATCACAATGCTCCAGAATTCTTGTCATCACAATGTTCCATGAACGTGTCATCACAATGTTCCATGGCCCTTGTCATCATAATGCTCCAAAATTCTTGTCATTAATATATTCCATGAACGTGTCATCACAATGCTCTATGGGGCTTGTCATCAGAATGCTCCAGAAATCTTGTCATCACAATGTTCCATGACCATGTCATAAAAATGCTCCATCGCCTTTGTCATCAGAATGCTCCAGAATTCTTGTCATCACAATGTTCCATGACCGTGTCATCTCAATGCTCCATGGCCCTTGTCAGCACAATGCTCCAGAATTCTTGTCATCAATATGTTCCATGGCCGTGTCATCACAATGCTCCATGGCCCTTGTCATGACAATGCTCCAGAATTCTTGTCATCACAATGTTCCATGACCATGTCATCACAATGCTCCATGGCCCTTGTCATCACAATGCTCCGGAATTCTTCTCATCACATTGTTCCATGACCGTGTCATCACAATGCTCCATGGCCCTTTTCAGCACAATGTTCCAGAATTCCTGTCATCACAATGTTCCATGACCGTGTCATCACAATGCTCCATGGCCCTTGTCAGCACAATGCTCCAGAATTCTTGTCATCACAATGTTCCATACCGTGTCATCACAATGCTCCATGGCCACTGTCATCACAATGCTCCAGAATTCTTGTCATCACAATGTTCCATGGCCGTGTCATCACAATGCTCCATGGCCCTTGTCAGCACAATGTTCCATGACAATTTTTGTCACAATACTCCATGACCACTGTCATCACAGAGTTCTCTGCCCATATCATCATAATGTTCCTTGTCACCTTTAATCACAATGCTCCATGCCCTTTCATCACAATGCTCCAGAAATCTTGTCATCACAATGTTCCATGAACGTGTCATCACAATGCTCCATGGCCCTTGTCATCACAATGCTCCAGAATTCTTGTCATCACAATGTTCCATGAACGTGTCATCACAATGTTCCATGGCCCTTGTCATCATAATGCTCCAAAATTCTTGTCATTAATATATTCCATGAACGTGTCATCACAATGCTCTATGGGGCTTGTCATCAGAATGCTCCAGAAATCTTGTCATCACAATGTTCCATGACCATGTCATAAAAATGCTCCATCGCCTTTGTCATCAGAATGCTCCAGAATTCTTGTCATCACAATGTTCCATGACCGTGTCATCTCAATGCTCCATGGCCCTTGTCAGCACAATGCTCCAGAATTCTTGTCATCAAAATGTTCCATGGCCGTGTCATCACAATGCTCCATGGCCCTTGTCATGACAATGCTCCAGAATTCTTGTCATCACAATGTTCCATGACAGTGTCATCACAATGCTCCATGGCCCTTGTCCGCACAATGCTCCAGAATTCTTGTCATCACAATGTTCCATGACCGTTTCATCACAATGCTCCATGGCCCTTGTCAGCACAATGCTCCAGAATTCTTGTCATCACAATGTTCCATACCGTGTCATCACAATGCTCCATGGCCATTGTCATGACAATGCTCCAGAATTCTTGTCATCACAATGTTCCATGACCGTGTCATCACAATGATCCATGGCCACTGTCATCACAATGCTCCAGAATTCTTGTCATCAAAATGTTCCATGGCCGTGTCATCACAATGCTCCATGGCCCTTGTCATCACAATGCTCCGGAATTCTTCTCATCACATTGTTCCATAACCATATCATCACAATGCTCCATGGCCCTTTTCAGCACAATGCTCCAGAATTCCTGTCATCACAATGTTCCATGACCGTGTCATCACAATGCTCCATGGCCCTTGTCATCACAATGCTCCAGAAGGCTTGTCATCACAATGTTCCATACCTTGTCATCACAATGTTCCATGGCCATTGTCATCACAGTGCTCCAGAATTCTTGTCATCACAATGTTCCATGACCGTATCATCACAATGCTCCATGGCCCTTGTCATCACAATGCTCCGGAATTCTTGTCATCACAATGTTCCATGACCGTGTCATCACAATGCTCCATGGCCCTTGTCATCACAATGCTCCAGAATTCTTGTCATCACAATGTTCCATGAACGTGTCATCACAATGCTCCATGGCCCTTGTCAGCACAATGCTCCGGAATTCTTCTCATCACATTGTTCCATGACCGTGTCATCACAATGCTCCGTGGCCCTTGTCAGCACAATGCTCCAGAATTCTTTTCATCACAATGTTCCATACCGTGTCATCACAATGCTCCATGGCCATTGTCATGACAATGCTCCAGAATTCTTGTCATCACAATGTTCCATGACCGTGTCATCACAATGATCCATGGCCATTGTCATCACAATGCTCCAGAATTCTTGTCATCAAAATGTTCCATGGCCGTGTCATCACAATGCTCCATGGCCCTTGTCATCACAATGCTCCGGAATTCTTCTCATCACATTGTTCCATAACCATATCATCACAATGCTCCATGGCCCTTTTCAGCACAATGCTCCAGAATTCCTGTCATCACAATGTTCCATGACCGTGTCATCACAATGCTCCATGGCCCTTGTCATCACAATGCTCCAGAAGTCTTGTCATCACAATGTTCCATACCTTGTCATCACAATGTTCCATGGCCATTGTCATCACAGTGCTCCAGAATTCTTGTCATCACAATGTTCCATGACCGTATCATCACAATGCTCCATGGCCCTTGTCATCACAATGCTCCGGAATTCTTGTCATCACAATGTTCCATGACCGTGTCATCACAATGCTCCATGGCCCTTGTCATCACAATGCTCCAGAATTCTTGTCATCAAAATGTTCCATGGCCGTGTCATCACAATGCTCCATGGCCCTTGTCAGCACAATGCTCCAGAATTCTTGTCATCACAATGTTCCATACCGTGTCATCACAATGCTCCATGGCCACTGTCATCACAATGCTCCAGAATTCTTGTCATCACAATGTTCCATGGCCGTGTCATCACAATGCTCCATGGCCCTTGTCAGCACAATGTTCCATGACAATTTTTGTCACAATACTCCATGACCACTGTCATCACAGAGTTCTCTGCCCATATCATCATAATGTTCCTTGTCACCTTTAATCACAATGCTCCATGCCCTTTCATCACAATGCTCCAGAAATCTTGTCATCACAATGTTCCATGAACGTGTCATCACAATGCTCCATGGCCCTTGTCATCACAATGCTCCAGAATTCTTGTCATCACAATGTTCCATGAACGTGTCATCACAATGTTCCATGGCCCTTGTCATCATAATGCTCCAAAATTCTTGTCATTAATATATTCCATGAACGTGTCATCACAATGCTCTATGGGGCTTGTCATCAGAATGCTCCAGAAATCTTGTCATCACAATGTTCCATGACCATGTCATAAAAATGCTCCATCGCCTTTGTCATCAGAATGCTCCAGAATTCTTGTCATCACAATGTTCCATGACCGTGTCATCTCAATGCTCCATGGCCCTTGTCAGCACAATGCTCCAGAATTCTTGTCATCAATATGTTCCATGGCCGTGTCATCACAATGCTCCATGGCCCTTGTCAGCACAATGCTCCAGAATTCTTCTCATCACAATGTTCCATGACCATGTCAACACAATGCTCCATGGCCCTTGTCATCACAATGCTCCGGAATTCTTCTCATCACATTGTTCCATGACCGTGTCATCACAATGCTCCATGGCCCTTTTCAGCACAATGCTCCAGAATTCCTGTCATCACAATGTTCCATGACCGTGTCATCACAATGCTCCATGGCCCTTGTCAGCACAATGCTCCAGAATTCTTGTCATCACAATGTTCCATACCGTGTCATCACAATGCTCCATGGCCACTGTCATCACAATGCTCCAGAATTCTTGTCATCACAATGTTCCATGGCCGTGTCATCACAATGCTCCATGGCCCTTGTCAGCACAATGTTCCATGACAATTTTTGTCACAATACTCCATGACCACTGTCATCACAGAGTTCTCTGCCCATATCATCATAATGTTCCTTGTCACCTTTAATCACAATGCTCCATGCCCTTTCATCACAATGCTCCAGAAATCTTGTCATCACAATGTTCCATGAACGTGTCATCACAATGCTCCATGGCCCTTGTCATCACAATGCTCCAGAATTCTTGTCATCACAATGTTCCATGAACGTGTCATCACAATGTTCCATGGCCCTTGTCATCATAATGCTCCAAAATTCTTGTCATTAATATATTCCATGAACGTGTCATCACAATGCTCTATGGGGCTTGTCATCAGAATGCTCCAGAAATCTTGTCATCACAATGTTCCATGACAGTGTCATCACAATGCTCCATGGCCCTTGTCCGCACAATGCTCCAGAATTCTTGTCATCACAATGTTCCATGACCGTTTCATCACAATGCTCCATGGCCCTTGTCAGCACAATGCTCCAGAATTCTTGTCATCACAATGTTCCATACCGTGTCATCACAATGCTCCATGGCCATTGTCATGACAATGCTCCAGAATTCTTGTCATCACAATGTTCCATGACCGTGTCATCACAATGATCCATGGCCACTGTCATCACAATGCTCCAGAATTCTTGTCATCAAAATGTTCCATGGCCGTGTCATCACAATGCTCCATGGCCCTTGTCATCACAATGCTCCGGAATTCTTCTCATCACATTGTTCCATAACCATATCATCACAATGCTCCATGGCCCTTTTCAGCACAATGCTCCAGAATTCCTGTCATCACAATGTTCCATGACCGTGTCATCACAATGCTCCATGGCCCTTGTCATCACAATGCTCCAGAAGTCTTGTCATCACAATGTTCCATACCTTGTCATCACAATGTTCCATGGCCATTGTCATCACACTGCTCCAGAATTCTTGTCATCACAATGTTCCATGACCGTATCATCACAATGCTCCATGGCCCTTGTCATCACAATGCTCCGGAATTCTTGTCATCACAATGTTCCATGACCGTGTCATCACAATGCTCCATGGCCCTTGTCATCACAATGCTCCAGAATTCTTGTCATCACAATGTTCCATGAACGTGTCATCACAATGCTCCATGGCCCTTGTCAGCACAATGCTCCGGAATTCTTCTCATCACATTGTTCCATGACCGTGTCATCACAATGCTCCGTGGCCCTTGTCAGCACAATGCTCCAGAATTCTTTTCATCACAATGTTCCATACCGTGTCATCACAATGCTCCATGGCCATTGTCATGACAATGCTCCAGAATTCTTGTCATCACAATGTTCCATGACCGTGTCATCACAATGATCCATGGCCATTGTCATCACAATGCTCCAGAATTCTTGTCATCAAAATGTTCCATGGCCGTGTCATCACAATGCTCCATGGCCCTTGTCATCACAATGCTCCGGAATTCTTCTCATCACATTGTTCCATAACCATATCATCACAATGCTCCATGGCCCTTTTCAGCACAATGCTCCAGAATTCCTGTCATCACAATGTTCCATGACCGTGTCATCACAATGCTCCATGGCCCTTGTCATCACAATGCTCCAGAAGTCTTGTCATCACAATGTTCCATACCTTGTCATCACAATGTTCCATGGCCATTGTCATCACAGTCCTCCAGAATTCTTGTCATCACAATGTTCCATGACCGTATCATCACAATGCTCCATGGCCCTTGTCATCACAATGCTCCGGAATTCTTGTCATCACAATGTTCCATGACCGTGTCATCACAATGCTCCATGGCCCTTGTCATCACAATGCTCCAGAATTCTTGTCATCAAAATGTTCCATGACCGTGTCATCACAATGCTCCATGGCCCTTGTCCGCACAATGCTCCAGAATTCTTGTCATCACAATGTTCCATGACAGTGTCATCACAATGCTCCATGGCCCTTGTCCGCACAATGCTCCAGAATTCTTGTCATCACAATGTTCCATGACCGTTTCATCACAATGCTCCATGGCCCTTTTCAGCACAATGCTCCAGAATTCTTGTCATCACAATGTTCCATACCGTGTCATCACAATGCTCCATGGCCATTGTCATGACAATGCTCCAGAATTCTTGTCATCACAATGTTCCATGACCGTGTCATCACAATGATCCATGGCCATTTTCATCACAATGCTCCAGAATTCTTGTCATCAAAATGTTCCATGGCCGTGTCATCACAATGCTCCATGGCCCTTGTCATCACAATGCTCCGGAATTCTTCTCATCACATTGTTCCATAACCATATCATCACAATGCTCCATGGCCCTTTTCAGCACAATGCTCCAGAATTCCTGTCATCACAATGTTCCATGACCGTGTCATCACAATGCTCCATGGCCCTTGTCATCACAATGCTCCAGAAGTCTTGTCATCACAATGTTCCATACCTTGTCATCACAATGTTCCATGGCCATTGTCATCACAGTGCTCCAGAATTCTTGTCATCACAATGTTCCATGACCGTATCATCACAATGCTCCATGGCCCTTGTCATCACAATGCTCCGGAATTCTTGTCATCACAATGTTCCATGACCGTGTCATCACAATGCTCCATGGCCCTTGTCATCACAATGCTCCAGAATTCTTGTCATCACAATGTTCCATGAACGTGTCATCACAATGCTCCATGGCCCTTGTCAGCACAATGCTCTGGAATTCTTCTCATCACATTGTTCCATGACCGTGTCATCACAATGCTCCGTGGCCCTTTTCAGCACAATGCTCCAGAATTCCTGTCATCACAATGTTCCATGATCGTGTCATCACAATGCTCCATGGCCCTTGTCATCATAATGCTCCACAATTCTTGTCATCACAATCTTCCATGACCGTGTCATCACAATGCTCCATGGCCCTTGTCAGCACAATGTTCCATGACAATTTTTGTCACAATACTCCATGACCACTGTCATCACAGAGTTCTCTGCCCATATCATCATAATGTTCCTTGTCACCTTTAATCACAATGCTCCATGCCCTTTCATCACAATGCTCCAGAAATCTTGTCATCGCAATGTACCTTGAC